>NW_027438577.1:0-63885 GCF_000715075.1 Nicotiana tabacum
AATCTCGAGGACTCTTGGCCTCCCTGTCATGTCTCCTGGCCTTGCAAACCCTCCAATCTCCATGTGATTTCTACCACCTGCTGGTATGGAGTATCAGTCTCCAACTATCGAGCCATGCTGAATCTAATACCATAGTTGAGCCTCTTGATAAATCGACGGACTCGATCTCTAATTGTGTAAACCAAGGCAGGTGCATATCTGGACAACTCACTAAACTTCAGAACATACTCTGATACGATCATAGAACCCTAGCACAACTGCTCAAACTGCTCGCGCCATGTATCCCAAAGGCTCCGGGGAACAAAATCTCAATTAAATCTCAAAAAATTGAGCCCATGTGAGTGAAGCTGCCTCGGTTGGGCTAGCCTCCTCCCAATCCCACCAAGACTAGTACGCTAGTCCCGATAGCTAGAAAGAAGTGAAAGAACCCCCGCTCGTCTTCACTATACCCATGTTATGGAGAATACAGTGGCACTTTTCCAGAAAGCCTTGTGCGTCCTCTGTATCTAGGCCACTGAAAGAAGGAGGATGGTATTTTTTGTACCACTCGAGCCTGAGCTACTCCTCCTTAGAAGTTGATGCCCTAACCTCGGCCTGAACTGGGACAACCAGATGCACTTGTATAACCTATGGGACCTGCTCAACATGGAATCACTGCTCTGGGGTACGGGCCGCTGGAGTTTGTGCTCCTACCCTAGCCTGAGATGTTGCCGTTGCAAGTGGAATCAACCCCGCCTGAGCTAGATTACCAAATATGCTCAAGAACTGGGCGAGCGTCTCTTGAAGTGCAGGGGTAGCAACAAGCGCCGCAAGTGCATACCTCCCAACTAGAGCTACCGGTGGCTCCTCTGTCGTAGCTCGTGCAGTTGCTTTGGCTACACTACATGCCCCTCCTTGTCCTCTCCCGGACCCTGACCGCGGCCCCAGCCCCGGCCTCTCGCGGCTCTATCAGGGGGCACAATATCTGATCGTCGGATCCAGCGATGGATGTCCTCACCATCTATGAGAGAATAGAAAGACATAGATTTAGAAATCTAAAGTCAAGAAATTCGCATGATAAGGGATCAAATATGTGATGTTTCCTAACAGTTCCATAGCCTCTCGAAGATAAATACAAAAGTTTCTGTACCGATCCGTGAGATTCTACTATTCCTGCTTTTGACACGTAAAACCTATGTACCTAGGGCTTTGATACCAACTTGTCACTGACCAAATTTTCCTCTGTAGGATATCGTGATGGAACCTAGTCTCTAAGAGTAGGTAAGCCTAACATTCAGGCAGAATTTAACTGAGAAAATGATAAAAACTTTCAAATAACTCAACAACTAACATAAAAGAACTCTGCAACTCAACAGAATAAAACTCCCAACATCCGGTGATACCAAGTCCCAAGCTCTACAACAGTATACTAAATATCCCCATACAACATTATCTATAAAAAGGGAAAATGAAATAGAACTAGGTAGAGGGTGACTCCGAGGCCCGCAGACGCCGGCAGGTATACCTTGAAGTCTCCATATCTAAACTCTACTCACCGGTGCCTAGGCTGGTAAGGCTACTTGGATCTGCATAAAAGGATGTGCAAAAGTGTAGAATGAGTAGACTACAACGGTACCCAATAAGTGCTAACCTCGGTAGAGTAGTGATGAGGTCAGATCAACACCCTACTAGAATAAATAAGAAAATTGAACAGGTATATGATAGTGTGATAATGATAAACAACAAAAATGAAACAATGAAGAAAATATACCAAGAATAGATACACTGAATTAAGGCAATTAAGGCATCACGAAAGTAAACAATGAATAATATGCCAAGGAAACAAAGCAACCAAAACACAAGTGATATAATTGATTGGTATTAGCAAGCATCACTACCGAGGTACTGCCTCACAGTCTCATATCACAAAACAAATCATAATCATTCCTTATATCACCGCGGGAGCCTTCCATTTAGTTTTGAAAATCATTTTTTCGAAATAGCTTCCCGTGTTTTAGCCCACCTTATCACACCACGTGGCTTCAAGTAGTTCCTCTACTACCAACAAGCATATCAAGACCACCTTATCTCACCATATGCATTTCGACCCCAATCCTTAATCCACCACATGCGTATCAATATCACAACATATAACTTTCTGGTGGACACCAATATATCCACCAGAATCTCGAGGACTCTGCCATTCCTATTTTATTATCTACCAATTGTTTAGATACATATCCTATCCATAGTTGGATTGTTTTATTTATATCTGCTACGCAATCTAAATCTAAACAATTATATTGTTCTGATATTGGTTTTGGTGTCCATTTCTTATTTAATCTACTATTCCATAGTGTATTATTTCTATCATGTTGTTCATAGTTAACTGTATAATAATTTGGGTATAATTCTTTTGGATTTTTTACACCTGATATACTAGGTTTTTCATCCATATTTACATCTCCTGTATTTATTTCTATATTTTTTGTTTTTTCTATATTTTCTGAAAGTTCTGTATATGTTTCACTTATTTCACTTGATTCTGACTTTTGGTCATCTATATTGTTATCTATTTCTTCAATTCTGGGAATTTCTTCTGGTTGTAATATTTGTTTAAATTTATTTATCTCATCTGTTAATTCTATTTCTTTATTTTTCTCTCTTTGCTTGTTTTCATATAGTGCTTTTAACATGTTTAATTCTTTTTCTAATGCTATAATTTTTGTGTTTTTTGTTTCTTCTAATTGTTGTATTTCCTTGTTTGCTTGATTTTTAATAATTTCAATTTCTTTTTTCTTATCAATTTCTTCATTTTCTTTACTTATTCTCGTCATAGCTGTCAGGCTATCTTCTAATCTTGCTGTTTCTTTTTCTATCATTAGGTATAATTGGTCTCCTATTTTTTTATATCTTCTGCCTAAATTTGAAAATATTATTTTTATTTTCAATCCATCTTGGTTTTCATATGTTTTTTCGTCTATAGCAAATTCTTCTTTGTTTATTTTTAATCTATAGCTCTGATACCATTTTTACTTTCCTTTCTATTTTTATTTAATTTCATTTATAATTTAGTCAGATGTAAAAGCTTTTTCATAATATTCTTTTTGTAGTGAAATTAGTCTAATTATTTCTTTTAAGCTTTCTAATATATATTCTATATATTCTATATCTTGGGTTCTTTGGTATTCTTCTATATTAGTTTTTACTAGATTTGTTAGTAATTTTATACTGTCGGTAGTTTGTTGCCAATATTGTAGGTATATATTATTCATCATGTGTTATCAAAATATAAATCTAATTCATATAAGTCTATTTCTGGTATAATTAGTTCTGTCCAATTTTGATCCATTATTTCTATTATTTCAAAATTAAGTAATTTCTCATAAATTATTCTTCTTACATCATTGTCACTATTTTTTAGTATATATAGTATAAGTATTTTATAACTAAGATTATCATCTATTAAGTAAGTGTTCATTTTATCATATGCTTTGCTAAACATATTCCTTTTAATCTCTATGTCTATTATCCTTATTCATCATATTATAATAAGTTATTTTAATCATCTTTTCTGGTCACTACCATGATTTTCTGCTTCAATCAGTTACCCTAACAGCGCTTCAACTTTGTTTACTCCCCTAAACGGCTTTCCTGCCTACCGGTTTCAACCTTAGGATGCATAGTCTGGGCTTACCTACTCTTAGCATATTTTCATGGCAAACTTTCTCAAGATGATTTCTATAACAGTACTATTATATGATGGATAATTATAATTTACATATAAGAGATTATCAGGAATATAATAATTTAGCTACTCATAATTATAATATGACATACCTGTTTTTGTAGGTTTTTGATATCTCCTTGTTGATCCATAGCTTTCATATCTTCTTGATGTTCCATAACTTTCCTGTATTTTTATCTTTAAGAAGTATCTTTAGAGAGAAGAGAGGAATTTTTGGATGCCTGAAGATGCAGCCTGTTTTTTATTCATAATCGAAAGGCTATTTAAAGATTACAAAAATGACTCTTACTGTTCATGAACGACCTTTACTGTTCATGAGACTGACTCTTACTATTCATGAACGACCTTTACTGTTCATGAGACTGACTCTTACTATTCATGAACGACCTTTACTGTTCATGAGACTGACTCTTACTTTTGTAAAGTAAAGAACTATTTACTTTACGACTTTTACAAAAAACAAAATAACATTAAAGAAAAGAAAAGAATCTAATAAATCTTTTACTTTATCTTGTCTGCCATAGTTTTTGTCGTTTAGTTTGTCGTCTTCTTCTCGATTACTCCAGTTGTACGTCTGGAACAATGTTATCTTCTCCTTTGCATTTTGAGCATATGTGGTCTGGGTATTTGTGACTGATTAGCTTGCAATATCTTGTTAACAGTTCTGGAGAGATGAAATTCGTCCTTATAGCTCTTGTGATTGTAGGTTGTTCTGGTTTTAAAAGACTTAAGACCCATTGTCTTAATTCTTCCATATCTGCTTCTCGTATCTCTCTGCAATTTGAATATATCATTGTTTGTTCTCTTGAATAATAACTCCAAATCGCATTCTGATTTAGGTAGTTGTTTGCTTGTTCATTTAGTATAGTGGATATTCCAATAATCCTTTTATTTGCATAAAAGTCTGGAATATTTATTTTTTCTATCTCTTCTTGTTCTTCTATTCTTTCTGGTATGAGCATTTCTCTTGTAAGTCCGATCTTGATAACTTGTATGATAGGCTTTATTTCTTCATATAATATCTCTGCTGTAGCTGAATAAAATCGTATATGGAATAACGTTCCTTTAGTTATTCTTCTGTATTGCATAAATGCTCTGTGTAACTCCGGTATGGTAGCTATCTCCTGTCCTGTTTGTGTATATACAGTATCTAGTAATCCATAATTGTAGCAGGTGGCTATTAGTTTTGCACTTGTATTTGGTAGTGCTATTAATTTATTGTATCCTGTTAGATAATGGGTAATATAATCTTCATTTGGATTCTGGGTAGTTTGGGATCTTGGGTTTTTGTTTAAAAAGTTTTGTATTTTGTGTATGTTGTCTATATATGTACGGGTTATATGGTTGTATGTCTTTTTGGCTTGGTTCAGACTTTCTTTGTAGGTATTTATCTGTGGTGGTAGGAATATTTCGTTCTGGGTATTTTGAATATTTTTCTGTACGAATGGTTTTGAAAATAAATTGTTCATATTTATGTTTGTGTATCTAGGTTTAATTTCTTCCTTCTTCTTTGCAGATGAACTGCTAGCTGTGCTGCTTCCTGCAACTGTATTTAACAAACTATTATGAGTTTTTAGGTGTTTCTCAACGTCACCTTCTAGCTCTGGAATTTTAGAGACTTCCGATCGTCTTATCTCCGCATTTTTTGAGTCATGCTGCTGACTACTAGCTGTTTTTCTTATTATCTGTATCTCTTCATCCATACTTTCCACTTTCTTACAAAGTGTAGTCATGGCTAAGAGTAGATTTTCCATTGTATTATCTGGATCAGTTTGGGTAGCTTTGTCTTGACAAGTAATCTGCAACAACATTCTTGTTAGTAGTGATTATTTCAATTGTAAATGTAAAGTTTAATATATTTAATACCAGTCTGCGTATTTCTTTTGTTGTAACTGAATCTTGTACTTTTCTGGTTATCCACCATTTTACTTGAGTATTATCTGTTCTTACAATAAATCTGTTGTAAACTATATATGGTTCAAATGCTAATAAACATTTATATAATGCAAATAATTCTTTTCTATTTATCTCCCATTTTTCTTGTGGTTCCGTATAAGATCCTGAATAATACCTGCAATGATGTTCTATTTTTTCTTTATCATATTTATATTTAAGAACTCCTCCATAACTATGATTACTCGAATCTGTTTCTACAATGTAAGTAAATTTCTTATTTTCATCTGGGAAGTATAATTTTGGTAGTTTCTTACACAATATTTTAATCTTCCTTATTTGTTCTTTATCTTTTTCATCGAACCCATATTCTACATCCTTTTTTAGTTTTTTCTGTAGAGGTTTTAGATTTTCTGCTAATTTAGATATATATTCTCTTACTTGGTTTACTAATCATAAGAATGATTGTAATTTCTTTTTTGTATCTATGTTTTCATCAAGATTGATTATTTTTTGTACTATATGTGTTTGCATTTTTATTCCATTTTTATCTATTTGTATTCCTAAAAATCTCTATCTGATTCTTCATAATTTCTGCTTTGGTTTTACTTAAGCTTATACCAGAGTTTTCTATAATATGTATGAATTTTTTTAATAATTTTATATGTTCATCTTGTGTTCTCGAATATAGTAATATATCATCTATATATACTATACGATTTTCTAGTTGGTTAAAATAATTATCCATAAAATGTTGGTACCTTCCTGGTGCATTTTTATATCCAAATGGTAAAACATTCCATTCATAAAATCCTTGTGGTACTGTAAATGCTGTTAGTTTTTTAGATTCATCTTCTAGTTTTAGATGGTAAAATCCTGATTTACAGTCGAATTTACTAAAGTAATTATATCCTTGGATTTGTCTTATTTTTAATATCTTGTTAGGTATTGGGTAATTATATGTTTTAGTTTTTGCATTTAAATTTCGGTAATCTATAACCAACGACCTTTACTGTTCATGAGACTGACTCTTACTTTTGTAAAGTAAAGAACTATTTACTTTACGACTTTTACAAAAAACAAAATAACATTAAAGAAAAGAAAAGAATCTAATAAATCTTTTACTTTATCTTGTCTGCCATAGTTTTTGTCGTTTAGTTTGTCGTCTTCTTCTCGATTATTCCAGTTGTACGTCTGGAACAATGTTATCTTCTCCTTTGCATTTTGAGCATATGTGGTCTGGGTATTTGTGACTGATTAGCTTGCAATATCTTATTAACAGTTCTGGAGAGATGAAATTCGTCCTTATAGCTCTTGTGATTGTAGGTTGTTCTGGTTTTAAAAGACTTAAGACCCATTGTCTTAATTCTTCCATATCTGCTTCTCGTATCTCTCTGCAATTTGAATATATCATTGTTTGTTCTCTTGAATAATAACTCCAAATCGCATTCTGATTTAGGTAGTTGTTTGCTAGTTCATTTAGTATAGTGGATATTCCAATAATCCTTTTATTTGCATAAAAGTCTGGAATATTTATTTTTTCTATCTCTTCTTGTTCTTCTATTCTTTCTGGTATGAGCATTTCTCTTGTAAGTCCGATCTTGATAACTTGTATGATAGGCTTTATTTCTTCATATAATATCTCTGCTGTAGCTGAATAAAATCGTATATAGAATAACGTTCCTTTAGTTATTCTTCTGTATTGCATAAATGCTCTGTGTAACTCCGGTATGGTAGCTATCTCCTGTCCTGTTTGTGTATATACAGTATCTAGTAATCCATAATTGTAGCAGGTGGCTATTAGTTTTGCACTTGTATTTGGTAGTGCTATTAATTTATTGTATCCTGTTAGATAATGGGTAATATAATCTTCATTTGGATTCTGGGTAGTTTGGGATCTTGGGTTTTTGTTTAAAAAGTTTTGTATTTTGTGTATGTTGTCTATATATGTACGGGTTATATGGTTGTATGTCTTTTTGGCTTGGTTCAGACTTTCTTTGTAGGTATTTATCTGTGGTGGTAGGAATATTTCGTTCTGGGTATTTTGGATATTTTTCTATACGAATGGTTTTGAAAATAAATTGTTCATATTTATGTTTGTGTATCTAGGTTTAATTTCTTCCTTCTTCTTTGCAGATGAACTGCTAGCTGTGCTGCTTCCTGCAACTGTATTTAACAAACTGTTATGAGTTTTTAGGTGTTTCTCAACGTCACCTTCTAGCTCTGGAATTTTAGAGACTTCCGATCGTCTTATCTCCGCATTTTTTGAGTCATGCTGCTGACTACTAGCTGTTTTTCTTATTATCTGTATCTCTTCATCCATACTTTCCACTTTCTTACAAAGTGTAGTCATGGCTAAGAGTAGATTTTCCATTGTATTATCTGGATCAGTTTGGGTAGCTTTGTCTTGACAAGTAATCTGCAACAACATTCTTGTTAGTAGTGATTATTTCAATTGTAAATGTAAAGTTTAATATATTTAATACCAGTCTGCGTATTTCTTTTGTTGTAACTGAATCTTGTACTTTTCTGGTTATCCACCATTTTACTTGAGTATTATCTGTTCTTACAATAAATCTGTTGTAAACTATATATGGTTCAAATGCTAATAAACATTTATATAATGCAAATAATTCTTTTCTATTTATCTCCCATTTTTCTTGTGGTTCCGTATAAGATCCTGAATAATACCTGCAATGATGTTCTATTTTTTCTTTATCATATTTATATTTAAGAACTCCTCCATAACTATGATTACTCGAATCTGTTTCTACAATGTGAGTAAATTTCTTATTTTCATCTGGGAAGTATAATTTTGGTAGTTTCTTACACAATATTTTAATCTTCCTTATTTGTTCTTTATCTTTTTCATCGAACCCATATTCTACATCCTTTTTTAGTTTTTTCTGTAGAGGTTTTAGATTTTCTGCTAATTTAGGTATATATTCTCTTACTTGGTTTACTAATCCTAAGAATGATTGTAATTTCTTTTTTGTATCTATGTTTTCATCAAGATTGATTATTTTTTTTACTATATGTGTTTGCATTTTTATTCTATTTTTATCTATTTGTATTCCTAAAAATTCTATCTGATTCTTCATAATTTCTTCTTTTCTGTACGAATGGTTTTGAAAATAAATTGTTCATATTTATGTTTGTGTATCTAGGCTTAATTTCTTCCTTCTTCTTTGCAGATGAACTGCTAGCTGTGCTGCTTCCTGCAACTGTATTTAACAAACTGTTATGAGTTTTTAGGTGTTTCTCAACGTCACCTTCTAGCTCTGGAATTTTAGAGACTTCCGATCGTCTTATCTCCGCTTTTTTTGAGTCATGCTGCTGACTACTAGCTGTTTTTCTTATTATCTGTATCTCTTCATCCATACTTTCCACTTTCTTACAAAGTGTAGTCATGGCTAAGAGTAGATTTTCCATTGTATTATCTGGATCAGTTTGGGTAGCTTTGTCTTGACAAGTAATCTGCAACAACATTCTTGTTAGTAGTGATTATTTCAATTGTAAATGTAAAGTTTAATATATTTAATACCAGTCTGCGTATTTCTTTTGTTGTAACTGAATCTTGTACTTTTCTGGTTATCCACCATTTTACTTGAGTATTATCTGTTCTTACAATAAATCTGTTGTAAACTATATATGGTTCAAATGCTAATAAACATTTATATAATGCAAATAATTCTTTTTCTATTTATCTCCCATTTTTCTTGTGGTTCCGTATAAGATCCTGAATAATACCTGCAATGATGTTCTATTTTTTCTTTATCATATTTATATTTAAGAACTCCTCCATAACTATGATTACTCGAATCTGTTTCTACAATGTAAGTAAATTTCTTATTTTCATCTGGGAAGTATAATTTTGGTAGTTTCTTACACAATATTTTAATCTTCCTTTTTTGTTCTTTATCTTTTTCATCGAACCCATATTCTACATCCTTTTTTAGTTTTTTCTGTAGAGGTTTTAGATTTTCTGCTAATTTAGGTATATATTCTCTTACTTGGTTTACTAATCCTAAGAATGATTGTAATTTCTTTTTTGTATCTATGTTTTCATCAAGATTGATTATTTTTTGTACTATATGTGTTTGCATTTTTATTCCATTTTTATCTATTTGTATTCCTAAAAATTCTATCTGATTCTTCATAATTTCTGCTTTGGTTTTACTTAAGCTTATACCAGAGTTTTCTATAATATGTATGAATTTTTCTAATAATTTTATATGTTCATCTTGTGTTCTCGAATATAGTAATATATCATCTATATATACTATACAATTTTCTAGTTGGTTAAAATAATTATCCATAAAATGTTGGTACCTTCCTGGTGCATTTTTATATCCAAATGGTAAAACATTCCATTCATAAAATCCTTGTGGTACTGTAAATGCTGTTAGTTTTTTAGATTCATCTTCTAGTTTTAGATGGTAAAATCCTGATTTACAGTCGAATTTACTAAAGTAATTATACCCTTGGATTTGTCTTATTTTTAATATCTTGTTAGGTATTGGGTAATTATATGTTTTAGTTTTTGCATTTAAATTTCGGTAATCTATAACCATTCTACTTTTTCCTCTTTTTTGTTCACTATGTTTATTTACTATAAATGCTGGACTTGTATGTTTACTATTACTTTCTTGTATATACTTGTTATCTAATAATTCTTTTATATGCATTTTAAATTCTGTTAAGTCATCAAAGTTATATTTTAAGGGTTTTTGTGTTATTATACTATTTTCTTCTATTAGTTCTATTTTTATTTTTGTCTTATGTTTATTCCATCCTTTTAGAGGGTTATCATTATATAATTTTTCTAATTCATTCTGGATTATTTTTACTTTGTCTATTGTAAATATAATAATTTCTAATTGAGTAGTTGTATTTTTACTTATATTTTCTAATTTTTGTGTGATTTTTTCATTTCCTCTTATCCATTCTGTAGTTTTTCGTTGTTTATTATTTACTCTTTTTGCTCCTACTTTATTTTTACATGGTGTGGTAAACCACCAGTGTATTTTTGTTATTATATGTGGGTATAGTTTCTCTAGAAATGGCATTCCTAGTAGCATATCTTTCGTAGTGAATTCAAAGTTATATATTTCTTCTATAATTAATATTTTATCCCATATTTGTATTTTTACATTCTTGGCTTTGTAGTTAATCATACTTCCTTCATTATTAAATCCTGTTACTACCATAGGTGTTTTTAATTTTTCCCATTTATCCGTTGGTAAACAATTATATTTACATATATTAGCTTCTGCCCCTGTATCTATCATTGGTGTATAGTATCTATTATAATGTGTTTGCATTTTTATTCCATTTTTATCTATTTGTATTCCTAAAAATTCTATCTGATTCTTCATAATCAGTAAGAGTCATTTTTGTAATCTTTAAATAGCCTTTCGATTATGAATAAATAACAGGCTGCATCTTCAGGCATCCAAAAATTCCTCTCTTCTCTCTAAAGATACTTCTTAAAGATAAAAAATACAGGAAAGCTATGGAACATCAAGAAGATATGAAAGCTATGGATCAACAAGGAGATATCAAAAACCTACAAAAACAGGTATGTCATATTATAATTATGAGTAGCTAAATTATTATATTCCTGATAATCTCTTATATGTAAATTATAATTATCCATCATATAATAGTACTGTTATAGAAATCATCTTGTGAAAGTTTGCCATGAAAATATGCTAAGAGTAGGTAAGCCCAGACTATGCATCCTAAGGTTGAAACCGGTAGGCAGGAAAGCCGTTTAGGGGAGTAAACAAAGTTGAAGCGCTGTTAGGGTAACTGATTGAAGCAAAAAATCATGGTAGTGACCAGAAAAGATGATTAAAATAACTTATTATAATATGATGAATAAGGATAATAGACATAGAGATTAAAAGGAATATATTTAGCAAATCATATGATAAAATGAACACTTACTTAATAGATGATAATCTTAGTTATAAAATACGTATACTATATATACTAAAAAATATTGACAATGATGTAAGAAGAATAATTTATGAGAAATTACTTAATTTTTAAATAATAGAAATAATGGATCAAAATTGGACAGAACTAATTATACCAGAAATAGATTTATATGAATTAGATTTATATTTTGATAACACATGATGAATAATATATACCTACAATATTAGCAACAAACTACTGACTGTATAAAATTACTAACAAATCTAGTAAAAACTAATATAGAAGAATACCAAAGAACCCAAGATATAGAATATATAGAATATATATTAGAAAGCTTAAAAGAAATAATTAGACTAATTCCACTACAAAAAGAATATTATGAAAAAGCTTTTACATCTGACTAAATTATAAATAAAATTAAATAAAAATAGAAAGGAAAGTAAAAATGGCTTTTTTGGTCTAAATGATCTTTTAGTCTGATAATTAAGAATTTGCTATAGACGAAAAAACATATGAAGACCAAGATGGATTGAAAATAAAAATAATATTTTCAAATTTAGGCAGAAGATATAAAAAAATAGGAGACCAATTATACCTAATGATAGAAAAAGAAACAGCAAAATTAGAAGATAGCCTGACAGCTATGACGAGAATAAGTAAAGAAAATGAAGAAATTGATAAGAAAAAAGAAATTGAAATTATTAAAAATCAAGCAAACAAGGAAATACAACAATTAGAAGAAACAAAAAACACAAAAATTATAGCATTAGAAAAAGAATTAAACATGTTAAAAGCACTATATGAAAACAAGCAAAGAGAGAAAAATAAAGAAATAGAATTAACAGATGAGATAAATAAATTTAAATAAATATTACAACCAGAAGAAATTCCCAAAATTGAAGAAATAGATAACAATATAGATGACCAAAAGTCAGAATCAAGTGAAATAAGTGAAACATATACAGAACTTTTAGAAAATATAGAAAAAACAAAGAATATAGAAATAAATACAGGAGATGTAAATATGGATGAAAAACCTAGTATATCAGGTGTAAAAAAATCCAAAAGAATTATACCCAAATTATTATACAGTTAACTATGAACAACATGATAGAAATAATACACTATGGAATAGTAGATTAAATAAGAAATGGACACCAAAACCAATATCATAACAATATAATTTTTTAGATTTAGATTGCGTAGCAGATATAAATAAAACAATCCAACTATGGATAGGATATGTATCTAAACAATTGGTAGATAATAAAATAGGAATGGCAGAAACACCAGGATATATAGAAAGAACACTCATAGGAACAGTAAAATTATGGTTACACAATTTAACAAAGGAGAGTATAGATACCTTAAGAAGTAATAAAAAATTTAATGGTGAAATAGCAACAACAAATATAGAAATATTATACAAATATGAAATAGCCATAAGAAACGAATTTAGTAGTATGACTACAGAAATTGAAGAACAAAATAAGGAAAAACAAACAAATAGAAATCTAATAACAAAATTAGCAATATGTAATATGTGCTATATAGACGAATATACTTGTGCATTTAGAGAATATTATTATAAAGGAACATATAATTGACTGTAAATATACAAAAGGAAAAGCCAAAATACCAATAATAAACAAAAGAATAATAAACAAAGAAATACAAGATATAAAAGCAAAAAACCCAATTAAATATGTACACCTAGGAGGAACTGAAATACTAATAAAAGCATGTTTTAGGGAAGGAATAGATACCCCTATAGAAATATATTTAGCAGATGATAGAATAATACAACCTATAGAAAAAAGCATAATAAGTGCAATAAAAGAAAATCTCATATATCAAAAATTTAAATTTATAATAAGTGTCAATTATTCAATAGCAATAAACGATAAGAATATAGATAAATCATTAGTACTATACTGGAAAATGTCAGGAATAGAATTAACACCTGGAAGTAAAATATTTACAGCTAGATGTAAAAACTTATACGTCCTAACAACAAAACATAAAATAGCAGCAAAAAATAAAATTAATAAAATTAAAATAGAAAACCCGTTTGAAAGAATAGTTACAGTTATTGACAATAATGAATATAGCTATAAAGAAATTGACATGGATGAAGATTTAGAAATAGTAAAAGAAAGATTAAGTACATCAAGTATACCAAACCAACTAACTTATGAAACACCAACATCATCAAGAATAAGTACATCAAGAAGAGAATATATAATCCCAAAAAATTTAATAAAAAATACAAAAGAAAAAATAAATACATACCACTACTATATAACTGGAATCATGGAACAAAGAAAATATCAAATATTAATAAATACAGGACAAGAAGAAAACTATATTACAAGAGAATTAGTAACAGAAGCTGAAATAATAACTACTGAACAATTATGCCCTGAATTACCTAAAGAATTAATAATAAATGAAGAAATAACAGAAAAAGAAATAATTATTGGAGGAATACCTTTAATAATACAATTTAAAATATGACAAGAAAATGAAAACGAAAATATTACACTAGGAATAAAATGGTTAGAAAAAGTAAAACCATACAGTCTAGGATATAAGCAATTAACCATAACATACAAAGATAAGAAAATAATAATAAAAAGAACAGAAGAATGAAAATATATATACTCGCAAAAATCATAGTAGAAGGATATTATAATAGATACTATACACCAATGATAGATACAGGGGCAGAAGCTAATATATGTAAATATAATTGTTTACCAATGGATAAATGGGAAAAATTAAAAACACCTATGGTAGTAACATGATTTAATAATGAAGGAAGTATGATTAACTACAAAGCCAAGAATGTAAAAATACAAATATGGGATAAAATATTAATTATAGAAGAAATATATAACTTTGAATTCACTACGAAAGATATGCTACTAGGAATGCCATTTCTAGAGAAACTATACCCACATATAATAACAAAAACACACTGGTGGTTTACCACACCATGTAAAAATAAAGTAGGAGCAAAAATAGTAAATAAACATAGTGAACAAAAAAGAGGAAAAAGTAGAATGGTTATAGATTACTGAAATTTAAATGCAAAAACTAAAACATATAATTACCCAATACCTAACAAGATATTAAAAATAAGACAAATCCAAGGATATAATTACTTTAGTAAATTCGTCTGTAAATCAGGGTTTTACCATCTAAAACTAGAAGATGAATCTAAAAAACTAACAGCATTTACAGTACCACAAGGATTTTATGAATGGAATGTTTTACCATTTGGATATAAAAATGCACCAGGAAGGTACCAACATTTTATGGATAATTATTTTAACCAACTAGAAAATTGTATAGTATATATAGATGATATATTACTATATTCGAGAACACAAGATGAACATATAAAATTATTAGAAAAATTCATACATATTATAGAAAACTCTGGTATAAGCTTAAGTAAAACCAAAGCAGAAATTATGAAGAATCAGATAGAATTTTTAGGAATACAAATAGATAAAAATGGAATAAAAATGCAAACACATATAGTGCAAAAAATAATCAATCTTGATGAAAACATAGATACAAAAAAGAAATTACAATCATTCTTAGGATTAGTAAACCAAGTAAGAGAATATATACCTAAATTAGCAGAATATCTAAAACCTCTACAGAAAAAACTAAAAAAGGATGTAGAATATGGGTTCGATGAAAAAGATAAAGAGCAAATAAGGAAGATTAAAATATTGTGTAAGAAACTACCAAAATTATACTTCCCAGATGAAAATAAGAAATTTTCTTACATTGTAGAAACAGATTCGAATAATCATAGTTATGGAGGAGTTCTTAAATATAAATATGATAAAGAAAAAATAGAACATCATTGCAGGTATTATTCAGGATCTTATACGGAACCACAAGAAAAATGGGAGATAAATAAAAAAGAATTATTTGCATTATATAAATGTTTATTAGCATTTGAACCATATATAGTTTACAACAGATTTATTGTAAGAACAGATAATACTCAAGTAAAATGGTGGATAACCAGAAAAGTACAAGATTCAGTTACAACAAAAGAAATACGCAGACTGGTATTAAATATATTAATCTTTACATTTACAATTGAAATAATCACTACTAACAAGAATGTTATTGCAGATTACTTGTCAAGACAAAGCTACCCAAACTGATCCAGATAATACAATGGAAAATCTACTTTTAGCCTTGACTACACTTTGTAAGAAAGTGAAAGGTATGGATGAAGAGATACAGATAATAAGAAAAACAGCTAGTAGTCAGCAGCATGACTCAAAAAATGCGGAGATAAGACGATCAGAAGTCTCTAAAATTCCAGAGCTAGAAGGTGACGTTGAGAAACACCTAAAAACTCATAACAGTTTGTTAAATACAGTTGCAGGAAGCAGCACAACTAGCAGTTCATCTGCAAAGAAGAAGGATGAAATTAAACCTAGATACACAAACATAAATATGAACAATTTATTTTCAAAACCATTCGTACAGAAAAATATCCAAAATACCCAGAACGAAATATTCCTACCACCACAGATAAATACCTACAAAGAAAGTCTGAACCAAGCCAAAAAGACATACAACCATATAACCCGTACATATATAGATAACATACACAAAATACAAAACTTTTTAAACAAAAATCCAAGATCCCAAACTACCCAGAATCCAAATGAAGATTATATTACCCATTATCTAACAGGATACAATAAATTAATAGCACTACCAAATACAAGTGCAAAACTAATAGCCACCTGCTACAATTATGGATTAACTAGATACTGTATATACACAAACAGGACAGGAGATAGCTACCATACCGGAGTTACACAGAGCATTTATGCAATACAGAAGAATAACTAAAGGAACGTTATTCTATATACGATTTTATTCAGCTACAGCAGAGATATTATATGAAGAAATAAAGCCTATCATACAAGTTATCAAGATCGGACTTACAAGAGAAATGCTCATACCAGAAAGAATAGAAGAACAAGAAGAGATAGAAAAAATAAATATTCCAGACTTTTATGCAAATAAAAGGATTATTGGAATATCCACTATACTAAATGAACTAGCAAACAACTACCTAAATCAGAATGCGATTTGGAGTTATTATTCAAGAGAACAAACAATGATATATTCAAATTGCAGAGAGATACGAGAAGTAGATATGGAAGAATTAAGACAATGGGTCTTAAGTCTTTTAAAACCAGAACAACCTAAGTAAAAATGGTATCAGAGCTATAGATTAAAAATGAACAAAGAAGAATTTGCTATAGACGAAAAAACATATGAAAACCAAGATGGATTGAAAATAAAAATAATATTTTCAAATTTAGGCAGAAGATATAAAAAAAATAGGAGACCAATTATACCTAATGATAGAAAAAGAAACAGCAAGATTAGAAGATAGCCTGACAGCTATGACGAGAATAAGTAAAGAAAATGAAGAAATTGATAAGAAAAAAGAAATTGAAATTATTAAAAATCAAGCAAACAAGGAAATACAACAATTAGAAGAAACAAAAAAACACAAAAATTATAGCATTAGAAAAAGAATTAAACATGTTAAAAGCACTATATGAAAACAAGCAAAGAGAGAAAAATAAAGAAATAGAATTAACAGATGAGATAAATAAATTTAAACAAATATTACAACCAGAAGAAATTCCCAGAATTGAAGAAATAGATAACAATATAGATGACCAAAAGTCAGAATCAAGTGAAATAAGTGAAACATATACAGAACTTTTAGAAAATATAGAAAAAACAAAAAATATAGAAATAAATATAGGAGATGTAAATATGGATGAAAAACCTAGTATATCAGTTATAAAAAATCCAAAAGAATTATACCCAAATTATTATACAGTTAACTATGAACAACATGATAGAAATAATGCACTATGGAATAGTAGATTAAATAAGAAATGGACACCAAAACCAATATCAGAACAATATAATTTTTTAGATTTAGATTGCGTACCAGATATAAATAAAACAATCCAACTATGGATAGGATATGTATCTAAACAATTGGTAGATAATAAAATAGGAATGGCAGAAACACCAGGATATATAGAAAGAACACTCATAGGAACAGTAAAATTATGGTTACACAATTTAACAAAGGAGAGTATAGATACCTTAAGAAGTAATAAAAAATTTAATGGTGAAATAGCAACAACAAATATAGAAATATTATACAAATATGAAATAGCCATAAGAAACGAATTTAGTAGTATGACTACAGAAATTGAAGAACAAAATAAGGAAAAACAAACAAATAGAAATCTAATAACAAAAGCAATATGTAATATGTGCTATATAGACGAATATACTTGTGCATTTAGAGAATATTATTATAAAGGAACATATAATACAGAAGAAGGCAAAGAAATAAGGAAATTATATTTTACAAAATTACCAGAACCTTTTAATTCTAAAATAATAAAAGATTGGAATGAAGCAGGATTAACAGATACTTTAGGAGCTAGGATAAAATTTCTACAACAATGGTTTGCACAATTATGTGAAAAATATAAAGAAGAAACAAAAATAGAAAAAATATTAATAAAAAACTTAAGATGTTGTAAAAATAAAACAGCACCACAATTTGGATGTACAGATACATATAATAAAAAATGAAAAACAAAGAAATATAATAAATATAGAACAAAATATAAAAGTAAAAAACCAAGAA
Source organism: Nicotiana tabacum (assembly GCF_000715075.1). Classification (NCBI taxonomy): domain Eukaryota; kingdom Viridiplantae; phylum Streptophyta; class Magnoliopsida; order Solanales; family Solanaceae; genus Nicotiana; species Nicotiana tabacum. The sequence goes on from NW_027438577.1 coordinate 18,306, forward strand.
AAAGATATTATGTAAAAAATTACCAGACTAAAAGATCATTTAGACCAAAAAAGAAACTAACAGAATGTACTTGTTATAACTGTGAAAAATTAGGACATATAGCTAAAGACTGTAAAGCACCTAGAAACCTAAAGAAAAAGCAAATAACAGAAATCATAATTGATGATGAAGAATATATGCAGATAGAATATATAGATTATGAACTAGATAGTGAAGATAGTATATATGAAATATCAGATACAGAAGATGAAATAGATAATGAAATAACTAAAGAGGATGATGAAATCCAATGACTGAAAAAGAAATAGAAGTAATAACACGTGAAGAATATAAAGATGAAGAATCCTCAGAACAAAAAATTATATTTGATAATAATATATTTGAACAAATAAAAGGAAAAGAATTAGACCTCAGTGTCGAAAAAATATTTGAAGTATCTACAATAAAAAATTAGTTCAAAAGACAAAAAGAAGAATACTACGTAGTTAGCCAAAAAGAACATATAATTGACTATAAATATACAAAAGGAAAAGCCAAAATACCAATAATAAACAAGAAGAAAACTATATTACAAGAGAATTAGTAACAGAAGCTGAAATAATAACTACTGAACAATTATGCCCTGAATTACCTAAAGAATTAATAATAAATGAAGAAATAACAGAAAAAGAAATAATTATTGGAGGAATACCTTTAATAATACAATTTAAAATATGTCAAGAAAATGAAAACGAAAATATTACACTAGGAATAAAATGGTTAGAAAAAGTAAAACCATACAGTCTAGGAGATAAGCAATTAACCATAACATACAAAGATAAGAAAATAATAATAAAAAGAACAGAAGAATGAAAATATATATACTCGCAAAAATCATAGTAGAAGGATATTATAATAGATACTATACACCAATGATAGATACAGGGGCAGAAGCTAATATATGTAAATACAATTATTTACCAACGGATAAATGGGAAAAATTAAAAACACCTATGGTAGTAACAGGATTTAATAATGAAGGAAGTATGATTAACTACAAAGCCAAGAATGTAAAAATACAAATATGGGATAAAATATTAATTATAGAAGAAATATATAACTTTGAATTCACTACGAAAGATATGCTACTAGGAATGCCATTTCTAGAGAAACTATACCCACATATAATAACAAAAACACACTGGTGGTTTACCACACCATGTAAAAATAAAGTAGGAACAAAAAGAGTAAATAATAAACAACGAAAAACTACAGAATGGATAAGAGGAAATGAAAAAATCACACAAAAATTAGAAAATATAAGTAAAAATACAATTACTCAATTAGAAATTATTATATTTACAATAGACAAAGTAAAAATAATCCAGAATGAATTAGAAAAATTATATAATGATAACCCTCTAAAAGGATGGAATAAACATAAGACAAAAATAAAAATAGAACTAATAGAAGAAAATAGTATAATAACAAAAAAACCCTTAAAATATAACTTTGATGACTTAACAGAATTTAAAATGCATATAAAAGAATTATTAGATAACAAGTATATACAAGAAAGTAATAGTAAAAATACAAGTCCAGCATTTATAGTAAATAAACATAGTGAACAAAAAAGAGGAAAAAGTAGAATGGTTATAGATTACCGAAATTTAAATGCAAAAACTAAAACATATAATTATCCAATACCTAACAAGATATTAAAAATAAGACATATCCAAGGATATAATTACTTTAGTAAATTCGACTGTAAATCAGGATTTTACCATCTAAAACTAGAAGATGAATCTAAAAAACTAACAGCATTTACAGTACCACAAAGATTTTATGAATGAAATGTTTTACCATTTGGATATAAAAATGCACCAGGAAGGTACCAACATTTTATGGATAATTATTTTAACCAACTAGAAAATCGTATAGTATATATAGATGATATATTACTATATTCGAGAATACAAGATGAACATATAAAATTATTAGAAAAATTCATACATATTATAGAAAACTCTGGTATAAGCTTAAGTAAAACCAAAGCAGAAATTATGAAGAATCAGATAGAATTTTTTAGGAATACATATAGATAAAAATGGAATAAAAATGCAAACACATATAGTACAAAAAATAATCAATCTTGATGAAAACATAGATACAAAAAAGAAATTACAATCATTCTTAGGATTAGTAAACCAAGTAAGAGAATATATATCTAAATTAGCAGAAAATCTAAAACCTCTACAGAAAAAACTAAAAAAGGATGTAGAATATGGGTTCGATGAAAAAGATAAAGAACAAATAAGGAAGATTAAAATATTGTGTAAGAAACTACCAAAATTATACTTCCCAGATGAAAATAAGAAATTTACTCACATTGTAGAAACAGATTCGAGTAATCATAGTTATGGAGGAGTTCTTAAATATAAATATGATAAAGAAAAAATAGAACATCATTGCAGGTATTATTCAGGATCTTATACGGAACCACAAGAAAAATGGGAGATAAATAGAAAAGAATTATTTGCATTATATAAATGTTTATTAGCATTTGAACCATATATAGTTTACAACAGAATTATTTGCATTATATAAATATTTATTAGCATTTGAACCATATATAGTTTACAACAGATTTATTGTAAGAACAGATAATACTCAAGTAAAATGGTGGATAACCAGAAAAGTACAAGATTCAGTTACAACAAAAGAAATACGCAGACTGGTATTAAATATATTAAACTTTACATTTACAATTGAAATAATCACTACTAACAAGAATGTTATTGCAGATTACTTGTCAAGACAAAGCAACCCAAACTGATCCAGATAATACAATGGAAAATCTACTCTTAGCCATGACTACACTTTGTAAGAAAGTGGAAAGTATGGATGAAGAGATACAGATAATAAGAAAAACAGCTAGTAGTCAGCAGCATGACTCAAAAAATGCGGAGATAAGACGATCGGAAGTCTCTAAAATTCCAGAGCTAGAAGGTGACGTTGAGAAACACCTAAAAACTCATAACAGTTTGTTAAATACAGTTGCAGGAAGCAGCACAGCTAGCAGTTCATCTGCAAAGAAGAAGGAAGAAATTAAACCTAGATACACAAACATAAATATGAACAATTTATTTTCAAAACCATTCGTACAGAAAAATATCCAAAATACCCAGAACGAAATATTCCTACCACCACAGATAAATACCTACAAAGAAAGTCTGAACCAAGCCAAAAAGACATACAACCATATAACCCGTACATATATAGACAACATACACAAAATACAAAACTTTTTAAATAAAAACCCAAGATCCAAACTACCCAGAATCCAAATGAAGATTATACTACCCATTATCTAACAGGATACAATAAATTAATAGTACTACCAAATACAAGTGCAAAACTAATAGCCACCTGCTACAATTATGGATTACTAGATACTGTATATACACAAACAGGACAGGAGATAGCTACCATACCGGAGTTACACAGAGCATTTATGCAATACAGAAGAATAACTAAAGGAACGTTATTCTATATACGATTTTATTCAGCTACAACAGAGATAGTATATGAAGAAATAAAGCCTATCATACAAGTTATCAAGATCGGACTTACAAGAGAAATGCTCATACCAGAAAGAATAGAAGAACAAGAAGAGATAGAAAAAATAAATATTCCAGACTTTTATGCAAATAAAAGGATTATTGGAATATCCAGTATACTAAATGAACTAGCAAACAACTACCTAAATCAGAATGCGATTTGGAGTTATTATTCAAGAGAACAAACAATGATATATTCAAATTGCAGAGAGATACGAGAAGCAGATATGGAAGAATTAAGACAATGGGTCTTAAGTCTTTTAAAACCAGAACAACCTACAATCACAAGAGCTATAAGGAAGAATTTCATCTCTCCAGAACTGTTAACAAGATATTGCAAGCTAATCAGTCACAAATACCCAGACCACATATGCTCAAAATGCAAAGGAGAAGATAACATTGTTTCAGACGTATAACTGGAATAATCGAGAAGAAGACGACAAACTAAACGACAAAAACTATGGCAGACAAGATAAAGTAAAAGATTTATTAGATTCTTTTCTTTTCTTTAATGTTATTTTGTTTTTTGTAAAAGTCGTAAAGTAAATAGTTCTTTACTTTACAAAAGTAAGAGTCAGTCTCATGAACAGTAAAGGTCGTTCATGAATAGTAAGAGTCAGTCTCATGAACAGTAAAGGTCGTTCATGAATAGTAAGAGTCAGTCTCATGAACAGTAAAGGTCGTTCATGAACAGTAAGAGTCATTTTTGTAATCTTTAAATAGCCTTTCGATTATGAATAAAAAACAGGCTGCATCTTCAGGCATCCAAAAATTCCTCTCTTCTCTCTAAAGATACTTCTTAAAGATAAAAATACAGGAAAGCTATGGAACATCAAGAAGATATGAAAGCTATGGATCAACAAGGAGATATCAAAAACCTACAAAAACAGGTATGTCATATTATAATTATGAGTAGCTAAATTATTATATTCCTGATAATCTCTTATATGTAAATTATAATTATCCATCATATAATAGTACTGTTATAGAAATCATCTTGAGAAAGTTTGCCATGAAAATATGCTAAGAGTAGGTAAGCCCAGACTATGCATCCTAAGGTTGAAACCGGTAGGCAGGAAAGCCGTTTAGGGGAGCAAACAAAGTTGAAGCGCTGTTAGGGTAACTGATTGAAGCAGAAAATCATGATAGTGACCAGAAAAGATGATTAAAATAAGTTATTATAATATGATGAATAAGGATAATAGCCATAGAGATTAAAAGGAATATGTTTAGCAAATCATATGATAAAATGAACACTTACTTAATAGATGATAATCTTAGTTATAAAATACTTATACTATATATACTAAAAAATATTGACAATGATGTAAGAAGAATAATTTATGAGAAATTACTTAAATCTGAAATAATAGAAATAATGGATCAAAATTGGACAGAACTAGTTATACCAGAAATAGACTTATATGAATTAGATTTATATTTTGATAACACATGATGAATAATATATACCTACAATATTGGCAACAAACTACCGACAGTATAAAATTACTAACAAATCTAGTAAAAACTAATATAGAAGAATACCAAAGAACCCAAGATAGAATATATAAAATATATATTAGAAAGCTTAAAAGAAATAATTAGACTAATTCCACTACAAAAAGAATATTATGAAAAAGCTTTTACATCTGACTAAATTATAAATGAAATTAAATAAAAATAGAAAGGAAAGTTTATATGTGCTATATAGACGAATATACTTGTGCATTTAGAGAATATTATTATAAAGGAACATATAATACAGAAGAAGGCAAAGAAATAAGGAAATTATATTTCACAAAATTACCAGAACCTTTTAATTCTAAAATAATAAAAGATTGGAATGAAGCAGGATTAACAGATAATTTAGGAGCTAGGATAAAATTTCTACAACAATGGTTTGCATAATTATGTAAAAAATATAAAGAAGAAAAAAAAATAGAAAAAATATTAATAAAAAACTTAAGATGTTGTAAAAATAAAACAGCACCACAATTTGGATGTACAGATACATATAATAAAAAATGGAAAACAAAGAAATATAATAAATATAGAACAAAATATAAAAGTAAAAAACCAAGAAAAAGATATTATGTAAAAAATTACCAGACTAAAAGATCATTTAGACCAAAAAAGAAACTAACAGAATGTACTTGTTATAACTGTGGAAAATTAGGACATATAGCTAAAGACTGTAAAGCACCTAGAAACCTAAAGAAAAAGCAAATAACAGAAATCATAATTGATGATGAAGAATATATGCAGATAGAATATATAGATTATGAACTAGATAGTGAAGATAGTATATATGAAATATCAGATACAGAAGATGAAATAGATAATGAAATAACTAAAGAGGATGATGAAATCCAATGACTGAAAAAGAAATAGAAGTAATAACACGTGAAGAATATAAAGATGAAGAATCCTCAGAACAAAAAATTATATTTGATAATAATATATTTGAACAAATAAAAGGAAAAGAATTAGACCTCAGTGTCAAAAAAATATTTGAAGTACCTACAATAAAAAATTGGTTCAAAAGACAAAAAGAAGAATACTAGGTAGTTAGCCAAAAAGAACATATAATTGACTGTAAATATACAAAAGGAAAAGCCAAAATACCAATAATAAACAAGAAGAAAACTATATTACAAGAGAATTATTAACAGAAGCTGAAATAATAACTACTGAACAATTATGCCCTGAATTACCTAAAGAATTAATAATAAATGAAGAAATAACAGAAAAAGAAATAATTATTGGAGGAATACCTTTAATAATACAATTTAAAATATGTCAAGAAAATGAAAACGAAAATATTACACTAGGAATAAAATGGTTAGAAAAAGTAAAACCATACAGTCTAGGAGATAAGCAATTAACCATAACATACAAAGATAAGAAAATAATAATAAAAAGAACAGAAGAATGAAAATATATATACTCGCAAAAATCATAGTAGAAGGATATTATAATAGATACTATACACCAATGATAGATACAGGGGCAGAAGCTAATATATGTAAATATAATTGTTTACCAACGGATAAATGGGAAAAATTAAAAACACCTATGGTAGTAACAGGATTTAATAATGAAGGAAGTATGATTAACTACAAAGCCAAGAATGTAAAAATACAAATATGGGATAAAATATTAATTATAGAAGAAATATATAACTTTGAATTCACTACGAAAGATATGCTACTAGGAATGCCATTTCTAGAGAAACTATACCCACATATAATAACAAAAACACACTGGTGGTTTACCACACCATGTAAAAATAAAGTAGGAGCAAAAAGAGTAAATAATAAACAACGAAAAACTACAGAATGGATAAGAGGAAATGAAAAAATCACACAAAAATTAGAAAATATAAGTAAAAATACAATTACTCAATTAGAAATTATTATATTTACAATAGACAAAGTAAAAATAATCCAGAATGAATTAGAAAAATTATATAATGATAACCCTCTAAAAGGATGGAATAAACATAAGACAAAAATAAAAATAGAACTAATAGAAGAAAATAGTATAATAACACAAAAACCCTTAAAATATAACTTTGATGACTTAACAGAATTTAAAATGCATATAAAAGAATTATTAGATAACAAGTATATAAAGAAAGTAATAGTAAAAATACAAGTCCAGCATTTATAGTAAATAAACATAGTGAACAAAAAAGAGGAAAAAGTAGAATGGTTATAGATTACCGAAATTTAAATGCAAAAACTAAAACATATAATTATCCAATACCTAACAAGATATTAAAAATAAGACAAATCCAAGGATATAATTACTTTAGTAAATTCGACTGTAAATCAGGATTTTACCATCTAAAACTAGAAGATGAATCTAAAAAACTAACAGCATTTACAGTACCATAAGGATTTTATGAATGGAATGTTTTACCATTTGGATATAAAAATGCACCAGGAAGGTACCAACATTTTATGGATAATTATTTTAATCAACTAGAAAATTATATAGTATATATAGATGATATATTACTATATTCGAGAACACAAGATGAACATATAAAATTATTAGAAAACTTCATACATATTATAGAAAACTCTGGTATAAGCTTAAGTAAAACCAAAGCAGAAATTATGAAGAATCAGATAGAATTTTTAGGAATACAAATAGATAAAAATGGAATAAAAATGCAAACACATATAGTACAAAAAATAATCAATCTTGATGAAAACATAGATACAAAAAAGAAATTACAATCATTCTTAGGAATAGTAAACCAAGTAAGAGAATATATACCTAAATTAGCAGAAAATCTAAAACCTCTACAGAAAAAACTAAAAAAGGATATAGAATATGGGTTCGATGAAAAAGATAAAGAACAAATAAGGAAGATTAAAATATTGTGTGAGAAACTACCAAAATTATACTTCCCAGATGAAAATAAGAAATTTTCTTACATTGTAGAAACAGATTCGAATAATCATAGTTATGGAGGAGTTCTTAAATATAAATATGATAAAGAAAAAATAGAACATCATTGCAGGTATTATTCAGGATCTTATACGGAACCACAAGAAAAATGGGAGATAAATAGAAAAGAATTATTTGCATTATATAAATGTTTATTAGCATTTGAACCATATATAGTTTACAACAGATTTATTGTAAGAACAGATAATACTCAAGTAAAATGGTGGATAACCAGAAAAGTACAAGATTCAGTTACAACAAAAGAAATACGCTGACTGGTATTAAATATATTAAACTTTACATTTACAATTGAAATAATCACTACTAACAAGAATGTTGTTGCAGATTACTTGTAAAGACAAAGCTACCCAAACTGATCCAGATAATACAATGGAAAATCTACTCTTAGCCATGACTACACTTTGTAAGAAAGTGGAAAGTATGGATGAAGAGATACAGATAATAAGAAAAACAGCTAGTAGTCAGCAGCATGACTCAAAAAATGCGGAGATAAGACGATCGGAAGTCTCTAAAATTCCAGAGCTAGAAGGTGACGTTGAGAAACACCTAAAAACTCATAACAGTTTGTTAAATACAGTTGCAGGAAGCAGCACAGCTAGCAGTTCATCTGCAAAGAAGAAGGAAGAAATTAAACCTAGATACACAAACATAAATATGAACAATTTATTTTCAAAACCATTCGTACAGAAAAATATCCAAAATACCCAGAACGAAATATTCCTACCACCACAGATAAATACCTACAAAGAAAGTCTGAACCAAGCCAAAAAGACATACAACCATATAACCCGTACATATATAGACAACATACACAAAATACAAAACTTTTTAAATAAAAACCCAAGATCCCAAACTACCCAGAATCCAAATGAAGATTATATTACCCATTATCTAACAGGATACAATAAATTAATAGCACTACCAAATACAAGTGCAAAACTAATAGCCACCTGCTACAATTATGGATTACTAGATACTGTATATACACAAACAGGACAGGAGATAGCTACCATACCGGAGTTACACAGAGCATTTATGCAATACAGAAGAATAACTAAAGGAACATTATTCTATATACGATTTTATTCAGCTACAACAGAGATATTATATGAAGAAATAAAGCCTATCATACAAGTTATCAAGATCGGACTTACAAGAGAAATGCTCATACCAGAAAGAATAGAAGAACAAGAAGAGATAGAAAAAATAAATATTCCAGACTTTTATGCAAATAAAAGGATTATTGGAATATCCACTATACTAAATGAACTAGCAAACAACTACCTAAATCAGAATGCGATTTGGAGTTATTATTCAAGAGAACAAACAATGATATATTCAAATTGCAGAGAGATACGAGAAGCAGATATGGAAGAATTAAGACAATGGGTCTTAAGTCTTTTAAAACCAGAACAACCTACAATCACAAGAGCTATAAGGATGAATTTCATCTCTCCAGAACTGTTAACAAGATATTGCAAGCTAATCAGTCACAAATACCCAGACCACATATGCTCAAAATGCAAAGGAGAAGATAACATTGTTCCAGACGTACAACTGGAATAATCGAGAAGAAGACGACAAACTAAACGACAAAAACTATGGCAGACAAGATAAAGTAAAAGATTTATTAGATTCTTTTCTTTTCTTTAATGTTATTTTATTTTTTGTAAAAGTCGTAAAGTAAATAGTTCTTTACTTTACAAAAGTAAGAGTCAGTCTCATGAACAGTAAAGGTCGTTCATGAATAGTAAGAGTCAGTCTCATGAACAGTAAAGGTCGTTCATGAATAGTAAGAGTCAGTCTCATGAACAGTAAAGGTCGTTCATGAACAGTAAGAGTCATTTTTGTAATCTTTAAATAGCCTTTCGATTATGAATAAAAAACAGGCTGCATCTTCAGGCATCCAAAAATTCCTCTCTTCTCTCTAAAGATACTTCTTAAAGATAAAAATACAGGAAAGCTATGGAACATCAAGAAGATATGAAAGCTATGGATCAACAAGGAGATATCAAAAACCTACAAAAACAGGTATGTCATATTATAATTATGAGTAGCTAAATTATTATATTCCTGATAATCTCTTATATGTAAATTATAATTATCCATCATATAATAGTACTGTTATAGAAATCATCTTGAGAAAGTTTGCCATGAAAATATGCTAAGAGTAGGTAAGCCCAGACTATGCATCCTAAGGTTGAAACCGGTAGGCAGGAAAGCCGTTTAGGGGAGCAAACAAAGTTGAAGCGCTGTTAGGGTAACTGATTGAAGCAGAAAATCATGGTAGTGACCAGAAAAGATGATTAAAATAAGTTATTATAATATGATGAATAAGGATAATAGATATAGATATTAAAAGGAATATGTTTAGAAAATAATATGATAAAATGAACACTTACTTAATAGATGATAATCTTAGTTATAAAATACTTATACTATATATACTAAAAAATATTGACAATGATGTAAGAAGAATAATTTATGAGAAATTACTTAATTTTGAAATAATAGAAATAATGGATCAAAATTGGACAGAACTAATTATACCAGAAATAGACTTATATGAATTAGATTTATATTTTGATAACACATGATGAATAATATATACCTACAATAACACATGATGAATAATATATACCTACAATATTGGCAACAAACTACCGACAGTATAAAATTACTAACAAATCTAGTAAAAACTAATATAGAAGAATACCAAAGAACCCAAGATATAGAATATATAGAATATATATTAGAAAGCTTTAAAGAAATAATTAGACTAATTCCACTAAAAAAAGAATATTATGAAAAAGCTTTTACATCTGACTAAATTATAAATAAAATTAAATAAAAATAGAAAGGAAAGTAAAAATGGCTTTTTTGGTCTAAATGATCTTTTAGTCTGGTAATTTTTTACATAATATCTTTTTCTTGGTTTTTTACTTTTATATTTTGTTCTATATTTATTATATTTCTTTGTTTTCCATTTTTTATTATATGTATCTGTACATCCAAATTGTGGTGCTGTTTTATTTTTACAACATCTTAAGTTTTTTATTAATATTTTTTCTATTTTTGTTTCTTCTTTATATTTTTCACATAATTGTGCAAACTATTGTTGTAGAAATTTTATCCTAGCTCCTAAAGTATCTGTTAATCCTGCTTCATTCCAATCTTTTATTATTTTAGAATTAAAAGGTTCTGGTAATTTTGTGAAATATAATTTCCTTATTTCTTTGCCTTCTTCTGTATTATATGTTCCTTTATAATAATATTCTCTAAATGCACAAGTATATTCGTCTATATAGCACATATTACATATTGCTAATTTTGTTATTAGATTTATATTTGTTTGTTTTTCCTAATTTTGTTCTTCAATTTCTGTAGTCATACTACTAAATTCGTTTCTTATGGCTATTTCATATTTGTATAATATTTCTATATTTGTTGTTGCTATTTCACCATTAAATTTTTTATTACTTCTTAAGGTATCTATACTCTCCTTTGTTAAATTGTGTAACCATAATTTTACTGTTCCTATGAGTGTTCTTTCTATATATTCTGGTGTTTCTGCCATTCCTATTTTATTATCTACCAATTGTTTAGATACATATCCTATCCATAGTTGGATTGTTTTATTTATATCTGCTACGCAATCTAAATCTAAAAAATTATATTGTTCTGATATTGGTTTTGGTGTCCATTTCTTATTTAATCTACTATTCCATAGTGTATTATTTCTATCATGTTGTTCATAGTTAACTGTATAATAATTTGGGTATAATTCTTTTGGATTTTTTATAACTGATATACTAGGTTTTTCATCCATATTTACATCTCCTATATTTATTTCTATATTTTTTGTTTTTTCTATATTTTCTAAAAGTTCTGTATATGTTTCACTTATTTCACTTGATTCTGACTTTTGGTCATCTATATTGTTATCTATTTCTTCAATTCTGGGAATTTCTTATGGTTGTAATATTTGTTTAAATTTATTTATCTCATCTGTTAATTCTCGCTCGTCTTCACTATACCCATGTTATAGAGAATACAGTGGCACTTTTCACGAAAGCCTTGTGCGTCCTCTGTAGCTAGGCCACTGAAAGAAGGAGGATGGTATTTTTTGTACCACTCGAGCCTCAGCTACTCCTCCTTAGAAGTTGATGCCCTAACCTCGGCCTGAACTGGGACAACCAGCTGCACTTGTATAACCTATGGGACCTGCTCAACATGGAATCACTGCTCTGGGGTACGGCCGCTGGAGTTTGCGCTCCTACCCTAGCCCGAGATGTTGCCGTTGCAAGTGGAATCAACCCCGCCTGAGCTAGATTACCAAATATGCTCAAGAACTGGGCGAGCGTCTCTTGAAGTGCAGGGGTAGCAACAAGCGCCGCAAGTGCCTACCTCCCAACTAGAGCTACCGGTGGCTCCTCTGTCGTAGCTCGTGCAGCTGCTTTGGCTACACTACATGCCCCTCCTTGTCCTCTCCAAGACCCTGACCGCGGCCCCAGTCCCGGCCACTCGCGGCTCTATCAGGGGGCACAATATCTGATCGTCGGATCCAGCGGTGGATGTCCTCACCATCTATGAGAGAATAGAAAGACATAGATTTAGAAATCTAAAGTCAAGAAATTCGCATGATAAGGGATCAAATAAGTGATGTTTCCTAACAGTTCCATAGCCTCTCGAAGATAAATACAAAAGTTTCTGTACCGATCCGTGAGATTCTACTATTCCTGCTTTTGACACGTAAAACCTATGTACCTAGGGCTTTGATACCAACTTGTCACTGACCAAATTTTCCTCTATAGGATATCGTGATGGAACCTAGTCTCTAAGAGTAGGTAAGCCTAACATTCAGGTAGAATTTAACTGAGAAAATGATAAAAACTTTCAAATAACACAACAACTAACATAAAAAAACTCTGCAACTCAACCGAATAAAACTCCCAACATCCGGTGATACCAAGTCCCAAGCTCTACAACAGTATACTAAATATCCCCATACAACATTATCTATAAAAAGGGAAAATGAAATAGAACTAGGTAGAGGGTGACTTCGAGGCCCGCAGACGCCGGCAGGTATACCTTGAAGTCTCCATATCTAAACTCTACTCACCGGTGCCTAGGCTGGTAAGGCTACCTGGATCTGTATAAAAGGATGTGCAAAAGTGTAGAATGAGTAGACTACAACGGTACCCAATAAGTGCTAACCTCGGTAGAGTAGTGATGAGGTCAGGTCAACACCCTACTAGAATAAATAAGAAAATTGAACAGGTATATGATAGTGTGATAATGATAAACAACAAAAATAAAACAATGAAGAAAATATACCAAGAATAGATACACTGAATTAGGGCAATTAAGGCATCACGAAAGTAAACAATGAATAATATGCCAAGGAAACAAAGCAACCAAAACACAAGTGATATAATTGAATGGTATTAGCAAGCATCACTACCGAGGTACTGCCTCACAGTCTCATATCACAAAATAAATCATAATCATTCCTTATATCACCGCGGGAGCCTTGCATTTAGTTTTGAAAATCATTTTTTCGAAATAGCTTCCCGTGTTTTAGCCCACCTTATCACACCACGTGGCTTCAAGTAGTTCCTCTACTACCAACAAGCATATCAAGACCACCTTATCTCACCACATGCATTTCGACCCCAATCCTTAATCCACCACATGCGTATCAATATCACAAAATATAACTTTCTGGTGGACACCACTATATCCACCAGAATCTCGAGGACTCTTGGCCTCCCTGTCATGTCTCCTGGCCTTGAAAACCCTCCAATCACCATGTGATTTCTACCACCTACTGGTATGGAGTATCAGTCTCCAACTATCGAGCCATGCTGAATCTAATACCATAGTTGAGCCTCTTGATAAATCGACGGACTCGATCTCTAATTGTGTAAACCAAGGCAGGTGCATATCTGGACAACTCACTAAACTTCAGAACATACTCTGATACGATCATAGAACCCTGGCACAACTGCTCAAACTGCTCGCGCCATGTATCCCAAAGGCTCCGGGGAACAAAATCTCAATTAAATCTCAAAAAATTTAGCCCATGTGAGTGAAGCTGCCTCGGTTGGGCTAGCCTCCTCCGAATCCCACCAAGACTAGTACCCTAGTCCCGATAGCTAGAAAGAAGTGAAAGAACCCCCGCTCGTCTTCACTATACCCATGTTATGGAGAATACAGTGGCACTTTTCCAGAAAGCCTTGTGCGTCCTCTGTAGCTAGGCCACTGAAAGAAGGAGGATGGTATTTTTTGTACCACTCGAGCATGAGCTACTTCTCCTTAGAAGTTGATGCCCTAACCTCGGCCTGAACTAGGACAACCAGCTGCACTTATATAACCTATGGGACTTGCTCAACATGGAATCACTGCTCTGGGGTACGGGCCGCTGGAGTTTGCGCTCCTACCCTAGCCTGAGATGTTGCCATTGCAATTGGAATCAACCCCGCCTGAGCTAGATTACCAAATATGCTCAAGAACTGGGCGAGCGTCTCTTGAAGTGCAGGGGTAGCAACAAGCGCCGCAAGTGCCTACCTCCCAACTAGAGCTACCGGTGGCTCCTCTGTCGTAGCTCGTGCAGCTGCTTTGGCTACACTACATGCCCCTCCTTGTCCTCTCCCGGACCCTGACTGCGGCCCCAGCCCCGGCCTCTCGCGGCTCTATCAGGGGGCACAATATCTGATCGTCGGATCCAGCAGTGGATGTCCTCACCATCTATGAGAGAATAGAAAGACATTGATTTAGAAATCTAAAGTCAAGAAATTCGCATGATAAGGGATCAAATAAGTGATGTTTCCTAACAGTTCCATAGCCTCTCGAAGATAAATACAAAAGTTTCTGTACCGATCCGTGAGATTCTACTATTCCTTCTTTTGACACGTAAAACCTATGTACCTAGGGCTTTGATACCAACTTGTCACTGACCAAATTTTCCTCTGTAGGATATCGTGATGGAACCTACTCTCTAAGAGTAGGTAAACCTAACATTCCGGCAGAATTTAATCGAGAAAATGATAAAAACTTTCAAATAACTCAACAACTAACATAAAAGAACTCTGCAACTCAACAGAACAAAACTCCCAACATCCGGTGATACCAAGTCCCAAGCTTTACAACAGTATACTAAATATCCCCATACAACATTATCTATAAAAAGGGAAAATAAAATAGAACTAGGTAGAGGGTAACTTCGAGGCCCGCAGACGCCGGCAGGTATACCTTGAAGTCTCCATATCTAAACTCTACTCACCGGTGCCTGGGCTGGTAAGGATACCTGGATCTGCATAAAAGGATGTGCAAAAGTGTAGAATGAGTAGACTACAACGGTACCCAATAAGTGCTAACCTCGGTAGAGTAGTGATGAGGTCAGATCAACACCTTACTAGAATAAATAAGAAAATTGAACAGGTATATGATAGTGTGATAATGATAAACAACAAAAATGAAACAATGAAGAAAATATACCAAGAATAGATACACTGAATTAAGGCAATTAAGGCATCACGAAAGTAAACAATGAATAATATGCCAAGGAAACAAAGCAACCAAAACACAAGTGATATAATTGAATGGTATTAGCAAGCATCACTACCGAGGTACTGCCTCACAGTCTCATATCACAAAACAAATCATAATCATTCCTTATATCACCGCGGGAGCCTTGCATTTAGTTTTGAAAATCATTTTTTCGAAATAGCTTCCCGCGTTTTAGCCCACCTTATCACACCACGTGGCTTCAAGTAGTTCCTCTACTACCAACAAGCATATCAAGACCACCTTATCTCACCACATGCATTTCGACCCCAATCCTTAATCCACCACATGCGTATCAATATCACAACATATAACTTTCTGGTGGACACCACTATATCCACCAGAATCTCGAGGACTCTTGGCCTCCCTGTCATGTCTCCTGGCCTTGCCAACCCTCCAATCTCCATGTGATTTCTACCACCTGCTGGTATGGAGTATCAGTCTCCAACTATCGAGCCATGCTGAATCTAATACCATAGTTGAGCCTCTTGATAAATCGACGGACTCGATCTCTAATTGTGTAAACCAAGGCAGGTGCATATCTGGACAACTCACTAAACTTCAGAACATACTCTGATACGATCATAGAACCCTGGCACAACTGCTCAAACTGATCACGCCATGTATCCCAAAGGCTTCGAGGAACAAAATCTCAATTAAATCTCAAAAACTTGAGCCCATGTGAGTGAAGCTGCCTCGTTTGGGCTAGCCTCCTCCCAATCCCACCAAGACTAGTACGCTAGTTCCGA
This sequence comes from Nicotiana tabacum, assembly GCF_000715075.1. Taxonomy (NCBI): domain Eukaryota; kingdom Viridiplantae; phylum Streptophyta; class Magnoliopsida; order Solanales; family Solanaceae; genus Nicotiana; species Nicotiana tabacum. The sequence continues at coordinate 34,705 of NW_027438577.1, forward strand.
TAGCTAGATGGAAGTGAAAGAACCCCCGCTCGTCTTCACTATACCCATGTTATAGAGAATACAGTGACACTTTTCCAGAAAGCCTTGTGCGTCCTCTGTAGCTAGGCCACTGAAAGAAGGAGGATGGTATTTTTTGTACCACTCGAGCCTGAGCTACTCCTCCTTAGAAGTTGATGCCCTAACCTCGGCCTGAACTGGGACAACTAGCTGCACTTGTATAACCTATGGGACCTGCTCAACATGGAATCACTGCTCTGGGGTACGGGCCGCTGGAGTTTGCGCTCCTACCCGAGCCTGCGATTATGCCGTTGCAAGTGGAATCAACCCTGCCTGAGCTAGATTACCAAATATGCTCAAGAATTGGGCGAGCGTCTCTTGAAGTGCAGGGGTAGCAACAAGCGCCACACATGCCTACTTCCCAACTGAAGCTACCGGTGGCTCCTCTGTCGTAGCTCGTGCAGCTGCTCTGGCTACACTACATGCCCCTCCTTGTCCTCTCCCGGACCCTGACCGCGGCCCCAGCCCCGGCCTCTCGCGGCTCTATCAGGGGGCACAATATCTGATCGTCGGATCCAGCGGTGGATGTCCTCACCATCTATAAGAGAATAGAAAGACATAGATTTAGAAATCTAAAGTCAAGAAATTCGCATGATAAGGGATCAAATAAGTGAAGTTTCCTAACATTTCCATAGCCTCTCGAAGATAAATACAAAAGTTTCTGTACCGATCCGTGAGATTCTACTATTCGTACTTTTGACACGTAAAACCTATGTACCTAAGGCTTTGATACCAACTTGTCACTGACCAAAATTTCCTCTATAGGATGTCGTGATGGAACCTAGTCTCTAAGAGTAGGTAAGCCTAACATTCAGGCAGAATTTAACTGAGAAAATGATAAAAACTTTCAAATAACTCAACAACTAACAGCCCCGAACTCTGCAACTCAACGGAATAAAACTCCCAATATCCGGTGATACCAAGTTCCAAGCTCTACAACAGTATACTAAATATCCCCGTACAACATTATCTATAAAAAGGGAAAATGAAATAGAACTAGGTAGAGGGTGACTCCGAGGCCCGCAGACACCGGCAGGTATACCTTGAAGTCTCCATATCTAAACTCTACTCACCGGTGCCTAGGCTAGTAAGGCTACCTGGATCTGCATAAAAGGATGTGCAAAATTGTAGAATGAGTAGACTACAACAGTACCCAATAAGTGCTAACCTCGGTAGAGTAGTGATGAGGTCAGGTCAACACCCTACTAGAATAAATAAGAAAATTGAATAGGTATATGATAGTGTGATAATGATAAACAAAAAAAATGAAACAATGAAGAAAATATACCAAGAATAGATACACTGAATTAAGGCAATTAAGGCATCACAAAAGTAAACAATGAATAATATGACAAGGAAAAAAAGCAACAAACACACAAGTGATATAATTGAATGGTATTAGCAAGCATCACTACCGAGGTACTGCCTCACAGTCTCATATCACAAAACAAATCATTCCTTATAACACCGCGGGAGCCTTGCATTTAGTTTTGAAAATCATTTTTTCGAAATAGCTTCCCGTGTTTTAGCCCACCTTATCACACCGCGTGGCTTAAAGTAGTTCCTCTACTACCAATAAGCATATCAAGACCACCTTATCTCACCATATGCATTTCGACCCCAATCCTTAATCCACCACATGCGTATCAATATCACAACATATAACTTTCGGGTGGACACCACTATATCCACCAGAATCTCGAGGACTCTTGGCCTCCCTGTCATGTCTCCTAGCCTTGCAAACCCTCCAATCTCCATGTTATTTCTACCACCTGCTGGTATGGAGTATCAGTCTCCAACTATAGAGCCATGCTGAATCTAATACCATAGTTGAGCCGCTTGATAAATCGACGGACTCGATCTCTAATTGTGTAAACCAAGGCAGGTGCATATCTGGACAACTCACTAAACTTCAGAACATACTCTGATACGATCATAGAACCCTGGAATAACTACTCAAGCCATGTATCCCAAAGGCTTCGGGGAACAAAATCTCAATAACATCTCTAAAGATTGAGCCCATGTGAGTGAAGCTGCCTCGGTTGGGCTAGCCTCCTCCCAAGCCCGCCAAGACTAGTATGCTAGTCCCGATAGCTAGAAAGAAGTGAAAGAACCCCCGCTCGTCTTCACTATACCCATGTTATGGAGAATACAGTGGCACTTTTCCAGAAAGCTTTATGCGTCCTCTGTAGCTAGGCCACTGAAAGAAGGAGGATGGTATTTTTTGTACCACTCGAGCCTGAGCTACTCCTCTTTAGAAGTTGATGCCCTAACCTCGGCCTGAACTAGGATAACCAGCTGCACTTGTATAACCTATGGGACCTGCTCAACATGGAATCACTGCTCTGGGGTACGGGCCAATGGAGTTTGCGCTCCTACCCTAGCCTGAGATATTGCCGTTGCAAGTGGAATCAACCCCGCCTGAGCTAGATTACCAAATATGCTCAAGAATTGGGCGAGCGTCTCTTGAAGTGCAGGGGTAGCAACAAGCGCCGCAAGTGCCTACCTCCCAACTGAAGCTACCGGTGGCTTCTCTGTCGTAGCTCGTGCAGCTGCTCTGGCTACACTACATTCCCCTCCTTGTCCTCTACCGGACCCAGACCTCGGCCCCAGCCCCGGCCTCTCGCGGCTCTATCAAGGGGCACAATATCTGATCGTCGGATCCAGCGGTGGATGTCCTTACCATCTATGAGAGAATAGAAAGACATAGATTTAGAAATCTAAAATCAAGAAATTCGCATGATAATGGATCAAATAAGTGAAGTTTCCTAACAGTTCCATAGACTCTCGAAGATAAATACAAAAGTTTCTGTACCGATCCGTGAGATTCTACTATTCCTGCTTTTGATACGTAAAACCTATGTACCTAGGGCTTTGATACCAACTTGTCACTGACCAAATGTTCCTCTGTAGGATGTCGTGATGGAACCTAGTCTCTAAGAGTAGGTAAGCCTAACATTCAGGCAGAATTTAACTGAGAAAATGATAAAAAATTTCAAATAACTCAACAACTAACATAAAAGAACTCTGCAACTCAACAGAATAAAACTCCCAACATCCGGTGATACCAAGTCCCAAGTTCTACAAGAGTATACTAAATATCCACATACAACATTATCTATAAAAAGGGAAAATGAAATAGAACTAGGTAGAGGGTGACTCCGAGGTCCGAAGACGCCGGCAGGTATACCTTGAAGTCTCCATATCTAAACCCTACTCACTGGTGCCTAGGCTGGTAAGGCTACCTGGATCTGCATAAAAGGATGTGCAAAAGTGTAGAATGAGTAGACTACAATGGTACCCAATAAGTGCTAACCTCGGTAGAGTAGTGATGAGGTCAGGTCAACACCCTACTAGAATAAATAAGAAAATTGAACAGGTATATGATAGCGTGATAATGATAAACAACAAAAATGAAAAAATGAATAAAATATTCCAAGAATAGATACACTGAATTAAGGCAATTAAGGCATCACGAAAGTAAACAATGAATAATATGACAAGGAAACAAAGCAACAAACACACAAGTGATATAATTGAATGGTATTAGCAAGCATCACTACCGAGGTACTGCCTCACAGTCTCATATCACAAAACAAATCATAATCATTCCTTATATCACTGCGGGAGCCTTGCATTTAGTTTTGAAAATAATTTTTTCGAAATAGCTTTCCGTGTTTTAGCCCACCTTATCACACCACGTGGCTTCAAGTAGTTCCTCTACTACCAACAAGCATATCAAGACCACCTTATCTCACCATATGCATTTCGACCCCAATCCTTAATCCACCACATGCGTATCAATATCACAACATATAACTTTCTGGTAGACACCACTATATCCACCAGAATCTCGAGGACTGTTGGCATCCCTGTCATGTCTCCTGGCGTTGCAAACCCTCCAATCTCCATGTGATTTCTACCACCTGCTGGTATGGAGTATCAGTCTCTAACTATCGAGCCATGCTGAATCTAATACCATAGTTGAGCCTCTTGATAAATCGACGGACTCGATCTCTAATTGTGTAAACCAAGGCAGGTGCATATCTGGACAACTCACTAAACTTCAGAACATACTCTGATACGATCATAGAACCCTGGCACAACTGCTAAAACTGCTCAAGCCATGTATCCCAAAGGCTTCGGGGAACAAAATCTTAATAACATCTCTAAGAATTGAGCCCATGTGAGTGAAGCTGCCTCGGTTGGGCTAGCCTCCTCCCAAGCCCGCCAAGACTAGTATGCTAGTCCCGACACCACTATATCCACTAGAATCTCGAGGACTCTTGGCCTCCCTGTCATGTCTCCTGGCCTTGCAAACACTCCAATCTCCATGTGATTTCTACCACCTGCTGGTATGAAGTATCAGTCTCCAACTATCGAGCCATGCTGAATCTAATACCATAGTTGAGCCTCTTGATAAATTGACAGATTCGATCTCTAATTGTGTAAACCAAGGCTGGTGCATATCTGGACAACTCACTAAACTTCAGAACATACTCTGATACGATCATAGAACCCCGGCACAACTGCTCAAACTGCTCGCGCCATGTATCCCAAAGGCTCCGGGGAACAAAATCTCAATTAAATCTCAAACAATTGAGCCCATGTGAATGAAGCTACCTCGGTTGGGCTAGCCTCCTCCCAATCCCACCAAGACTAGTTCGCTAGTCCCGATAGCTAGAAAGAAGTGAAAGAACCCCCGCTCGTCTTCACTATACCCATGTTATAAAGAATACAGTGGCACTTTTCCAGAAAGCCTTGTGCGTCCTCTGTAGCTAGGCCACTGAAAGAAGGAGGATGGTATTTTTTGTACCACTCGAGCCTGAGCTACTCCTCCTTAGAAGTTGATGCCCTAACCTCTGCCTGAACTGGGACAACCAGCTGCACTTGTATAACCTATGGGACCTGCTCAACATGGAATCACTGCTCTGGGGTACGGGCCGCTGGAGTTTGCGCTCCTACCCTAGCCTGAGATGTTGCCGTTGCAAGTGGAATCAACCCCGCCCGAGATAGATTACCAAATATGCTCAAGAATTGGGCGAGCGTCTCTTGAAGTGCAGGGGTAGCAACAAGCGCCACAAGTGCCTACCTCCCAACTGAAGCTACCGGTGGCTCCTCTGTCGTAGCTCGTGCAGCTGCTCTGGCTACACTACATGAACCTCCTTGTCCTCTCCCGGACCCTGACCGCGGCCCCAGCCCCGGCCTCTCGCGGCTCTATCAGGGGGCACAATATCTGATCGTCGGATCCAGCGGTGGATGTCCTCACCATCTATGAGAGAATAGAAAGACATAGATTTAGAAATCTAAAGTCAAGATATTCGCATGATAAGGGATCAAATAAGTGAAGTTTCCTAACAGTTCCATAGCCTCTCGAAGATAAATACAAAAGTTTCTGTACCGATCCGTGAGATTCTAATATTCCTGCTTTTGACACGTAAAACCTATGTACCTAGGGCTTTGATACCAACTTGTCACTGACAAAAATTTCCTCTGTAGGATGTCGTGATGGAACCTAGTCTCTAAGAGTAGGTAAGCCTAACATTCAGGCATAATTTAACAGAGAAAATGATAAAAACTTTCAAATAACTCAACAACTAACATAAAAGAACTCTGCAACTCAACAGAACAAAACTCCCAACATCCGGTGATACCAAGTCCCAAGCTTTACAACAGTGTACTGAATATCCCAATAAAACATTATCTATAAAAAGGGAAAATGAAATAGAACTAGGTAGAGGGTGACTTCGAGGCCCGCAGACGCCGGCAGGTATACCTTGTAGTCTCCATATCTAAACTCTACTCACCGGTGCCTAGGCTGGTAAGGATACCTGGATCTGCATAAAAGGATGTGCAAAAGTGTAGAATGAGTAGACTACAACGGTACCCAGTAAGTGCCAAACCTAACCTCGGTAGATTAGTGATGAGGTCAGGTCAACACCCTACTATAATAAATAAGAAAATTGAACAGGTATATGATAGTGTGATAATGATAAACAACAAAAATGAATCAATGAAGAAAATATACCAAGAATAGATACACTGAATTAAGGCAATTAAGGCATCACGAAAGTAAACAATGAATAATATGCCAAGGAAACAAAGAAACCAAAACACAAGTGATATAATTGAATGGTATTAGCAAGCATCACTACCGAGGTACTGCCTCACAGTCTCATATCACAAAACAAATCATAATCATTCCTTATATCACCGTGGGAGCCTTGCATTTAGTTTTGAAAATCAATTTTTCGAAATAGCTTCCCGTGTTTTAGCCCACCTTATCACACCACGTGGCTTCAAGTAGTTCCTCTACTACCAACAAGCATATCAAGACCACCTTATCTCACCACATGCATTTCGACCCCAATACTTAATCCACCAAATGCATATCAATATCACAACATATAACTTTCTGGTGGACACCACTATATCCACCAGAATCTCGAGGACTCTTGGCCTCCCTGTCATGTCTCCTGGCCTTGCAAACCCTCCAATCTCCATGTGATTTCTACCACCTGCTGGTATGGAGTATCAGTCTCCAACTATCGAGCCATGCTGAATCTAATACCATAGTTGAGCCTCTTGATAAATAGACGGACTCGATCTCTAATTGTGTAAACCAAGGCAGGTGCATATCTGGACAACTCACTAAACATCAGAACATACTCTGATACGATCATAGAACCCTGGCACAACTGCTCAAACTGCTCGCGCCATGTATCCCAAAGGCTTCGGGGAACAAAATCTCAATTAAATCTAAAAAAATTGAGCCCATGTGAGTGAAGCTGCCTCAGTTGGGCTAGCCTCCTCCCAATCCCACCAAGACTAGTACGCTAGTCCCGATAGCTAGAAAGAAGTGAAAAAACCCCCGCTCGTCTTCACTATACCCATGTTATGGAGAATACAGTGGCACTTTTCCAGAAAGCCTTGTGCGTCCTCTGTAGCTAGGCCACTGAAAGAAGGAGGATGGTATTTTTTGTACCACTCGAGCCTGAGCTACTCCTCCTTAGAAGTTGATGCCCTAACCTCGGCCTGAACTGGGACAACCAGCTGCACTTGTATAACCTATGGGACCTGCTCAACATGGAATCACTGCTCTGAGGTACGGGCCGCTGGAGTTTGACCTCCTACCCTAGCCTGAGATGTTGTCGTTGCAAGTGGAATCAACCCCGCCTGAGCTAGATTACCAAATATGCTCAAGAATTGGGCGAGTGTCTCTTGAAGTGCAGGGGTAGCAACAAGCGCCACAAGTGCCTACCTCCCAACTGAAGCTACCGGTGGCTCCTCTGTCGTAGCTCGTGCAGCTGCTCTGGCTACACTACATGCCCCTCCTTGTCCTCTTCCGGACCATGACCACGGCCCCAGCCTCGACCTCTCGCGGCTCAATCAGGGGGCACAATATATGATCGTCGGATCCAGCGGTGGATGTCCTCACCATCTATGAGAGAATAGAAAGACATAGATTTAGAAATCTAAAGTCAAGAAATTCGCATGATAAGGGATCAAATAAGTGAAGTTTCCTAACAGTTCCATAGCCTTTCGAAGATAAATACAAAAGTTTCTGTACCGATCTGTGAGATTCTACTATTCCTGCTTTTGACACATAAAACCTATGTACCTAGGGCTTTGATACCAACTTGTCACTGACCAAATTTTCCTCTGTAGGATGTCGTGATGGAACCTAGTCTCTAAGAGTAGGTAAGCCTAACATTCAGGCAGAATTTAACTGAGAAAATGATAAAAACTTTCAAATAACTCAACAACTAACATAAAAGAACTCTGCAACTCAACCGAATAAAACTCCCAACATCCGGTGATACCATGTCCCAAGCTCTACAACAATATACTAAATATCCCCATACAACATTATCTATAAAAAGGGAAAATGAAATAGAACTAGGTAGAGGGTGACTCCGAGGCCCGCAGACGCCGGCAGGTATACCTTGAAGTCTCTATATCTAAACTCTACTCACCGGTGCCTAGGCTGGTAAGGCTACCTGGATCTGCATAAAAGGATGTGCAAAAGTGTAGAACGAGTAGACTACAACGATACCCAATAAGTGCTAACCTCGGTAGAGTAGTGATGAGGTCAGGTCAACACACTACTAGAATAAATAAGAAAATTGAATAGGTATATGATAGTGTGATAATGATAAACAACAAAAATGAAACAATGAAGAAACTATACCAAGAATAGATACACTGAATTAAGGCAATTAAGGCATCACGAAAGTAAACAATGAATAATATGCCAAGGAAACAAAGCAACCAAAACACAAGTGATATAATTGAATGGTATTAGCAAGCATCACTACCGAGGTACTGCCTCACAGTCTCATATCACAAAACAAATCATAATCATTCCTTATATCACCACGGGAACCATGCATTTAGTTTTGAAAATCATTTTTTCGAAATAGCTTCCCGTGTTTTAGCCCACCTTATCATACCACGTGGCTTCAAGTAGTTCCTCTACTACCAACAAGCATATCAAGACCACCTTATCTCACCACATGCATTTCGACCCCAATATTTAATCCACCACATGCGTATCAATATCACAACATATAACTTTCTGGTGGACACCACTATATCCACCAGAATCTCGAGGACTCTTGGCCTCCCTGTCATGTCTCCTGGCCTTGCAAACCATCCAATCTCTATGTGATTTCTACCACCTGCTGGTATGGAGTATCAGTCTCCAACTATCGAGCCATGCTGAATCTAATACCATAGTTGAGCCTCTTGATAAATCGACGGACTCGATCTCTAATTGTGTAAACCAAGGCAGGTGCATATCTGGACAACTCACTAAACTTTAGAACATACTCTGATACGATCATAGAACCCTAGCACAACTGCTCAAACTGCTCGCGCCATGTATCCCAAAGGATCCAGGGAACAAAATCTCAATTAAATCTCAAAAAATTGAGCCCATGTGAATGAAGCTGCCTCGGTTGGGCTAGCCTCCTCCCAATCCCACCAAGACTAGTTCGCTAGTCCCGATAGCTAGAAAGAAGTGAAAGAACCCCCGCTCGTCTTCACTATACCCATGTTATAGAGAATACAGTGGCACTTTTCCAGAAAGCCTTGTGCGTCCTCTGTAGCTAGGCCACTGAAAGAAGGAGGATGGTATTTTTTGTACCACTCGAGCCTGAGCTACTCCTCCTTAGAAGTTGATGCCCTAACCTCTGCCTGAACTGGGACAACCAGCTGTACTTGTATAACCTATGGGACCTGCTCAACATGGAATCACTGCTCTGGGGTACGGGCCGCTGGAGTTTGCGCTCCTACCCTAGCCTGAGAAGTTGCCGTTGCAAGTGGAATCAACCCCGCCCGAGATAGATTACCAAATATGCTCAAGAATTGGGCGAGCGTCTCTTGAAGTGCAGGGGTAGCAACAAGCGCCACAAGTGCCTACCTCCCAACTGAAGCTACCGGTGGCTCCTCTGTCGTAGCTCGTGCAGCTGCTCTGGCTACACTACATGAACCTCCTTGTCCTCTCCCGGACCCTGACCGCGGCCCCAGCCCCGGCCTCTCGCGGCTCTATCAGGGGGCACAATATCTGATCGTCGGATCCAGCGGTGGATGTCCTCACCATCTATGAGAGAATAGAAAGACATAGATTTAGAAATCTAAAGTCAAGATATTCGCATGATAAGGGATCAAATAAGTGAAGTTTCCTAACAGTTCCATAGCCTCTCGAAGATAAATACAAAAGTTTCTGTACCGATCCATGAGATTCTAATATTCCTGCTTTTGACACATGTAAAACCTATGTACCTAGGGCTTTGATACCAACTTGTCACTGACCAAAATTTCCTCTGTAGGATGTCGTGATGGAACCTAGTCTCTAAGAGTAGGTAAGCCTAACATTCAGGCATAATTTAACAGAGAAAATGATAAAAACTTTCAAATAACTCAACAACTAACATAATAGAACTCTGCAACTCAACAGAACAAAACTCCCAACATCCGGTGATACCAAGTCCCAAGCTTTACAACAGTGTACTGAATATCCCTATAAAACATTATCTATAAAAAGGGAAAATGAAATAGAACTAGGTAGAGGGTGACTCTGAGGCCCGCGGACGCCGGCAGGTATACCTTGTAGTCTACATATCTAAACTCTACTCACCGGTGCCTAGGCTGGTAAGGATACTTGGATCTGCATAAAAGGATGTGCAAAAGTGTAGAATGAGTAGACTACAACGGTACCCAGTAAGTGCCAAACCTAACCTCGGTAGATTAGTGATGAGGTCAGGTCAACACCCTACTATAATAAATAAGAAAATTGAACAGGTATATGATAGTGTGATAATGATAAACAGCAAAAATGAAACAATGAAGAAAATATACCAAGAATAGATACACTGAATTAAGGCAATTAAGGCATCACGAAAGTAAACAATGAATAATATGCCAAGGAAACAAAGCAACCAAAACACAAGTGATATAATTGAATGGTATTAGCAAGCATCACTACTGAGGTACTGCCTCACAGTCTCATATCACAAAACAAATCATAATCATTCCTTATATCACCGCAGGAGCATTGCATTTAGTTTTGAAAATCAATTTTTCGAAATAGCTTCCCGTGTTTTAGCCCACCTTATCACACCACGTGGCTTCAAGTAGTTCCTCTACTACCAACAAGCATATCAAGACCATCTTATCTCACCACATGCATTTCGACCCCAATACTTAATCCACCACATGCGTATCAATATCACAACATATAACTTTCTGTTGGACACCACTATATCCACCAGAATCTCGAGGACTCTTGGCCTCCCTGTCATGTCTCCTGGCCTTGCAAACCATCCAATCTCTATGTGATTTCTACCACCTGCTGGTATGGATTATCAGTCTCCAACTATCGAGCCATGCTGAATCTAATACCATAGTTGAGCCTCTTGATAAATCGACGGACTCGATCTCTAATTGTGTAAACCAAGGCAGGTGCATATCTGGACAACTCACTAAACTTTAGAACATACTCTGATACGATCATAGAACCCTAGCACAACTGCTCAAACTGCTCGCGCCATGTATCCCAAAGGATCTAGGGAACAAAATCTCAATTAAATCTCAAAAAATTGAGCCCATGTGAATGAAGCTGCCTCGGTTGGGCTAGCCTCCTCCCAATCCCACCAAGACTAGTACGCTAGTCCCAATAGCTAGAAAGAAGTGAAAGAACCCCCGCTCGTCTTCACTATACCCATGTTATAGAGAATACAGTGGCACTTTTCCAGAAAGCCTTGTGCGTCCTCTGTAGCTAGGCCACTGAAAGAAGGAGGATGGTATTTTTTGTACCACTCGAGCCTGAGCTACTCCTCCTTAGAAGTTGATGCCCTAACCTCTGCCTGAACTGGGACAACCAGCTGCACTTGTATAACCTATGGGACCTGCTCAACATGGAATCACTGCTCTGGGTACTGGCCGCTGGAGTTTGCGCTCCTACCCTAGCTTGAGATGTTGCCGTTGCAAGTGGAATCAACCCCGCCCGAGATAGATTACCAAATATGCTCAAGAATTGGGCGAGCGTCTCTTGAAGTGCAGGGGTAGCAACAAGCGCCACAAGTGCCTACCTCCCAACTGAAGCTACCGGTGGCTCCTCTGTCGTAGCTCGTGCAGCTGCTCTGGCTACACTACATGAACCTCCTTGTCCTCTCCCGGACCCTGACCGCGGCCCCAGCCCCGGCCTCTCGCGGCTCTATCAGGGGGCACAATATCTGATCGTCGGATCCAGCGGTGGATGTCCTCACCATCTATGAGAGAATAGAAAGACATAGATTTAGAAATCTAAAGTCAAGATATTCGCATGATAAGGGATCAAATAAGTGAAGTTTCCTAACAGTTCCATAGCCTCTCGAAGATAAATACAAAAGTTTCTGTACCGATCCGTATGATTCTAATATTCCTGCTTTTGACATGTAAAACCTATGTACCTAGGGCTTTGATACCAACTTGTCACTGACCAAAATTTCCTCTGTAGGATGTCGTGATGGAACCTAGTCTCTAAGAGTAGGTAAGCCTAACATTCAGGCATAATTTAACAGAGAAAATGATAAAAACTTTCAAATAACTCAACAACTAACATAAAAGAACTCTGCAACTCAACCGAATAAAACTCCCAACATCCGGTGATACCAAGTCCCAAGCTCTACAACAATATACTAAATATCCCCATACAACATTATCTATAAAAAGGGAAAATGAAATAGAACTAGGTAGAGGGTGACTCCGAGGCCCGCAGACGCCGGCAGGTATACCTTGAAGTCTCTATATCTAAACTATACTCACCGGTGCCTAGGCTGGTAAGGCTACCTGGATCTGCATAAAAGGATGTGCAAAAGTGTAGAACGAGTAGACTACAACGATACCCAATAAGTGCTAACCTCGGTAGAGTAGTGATGAGGTCAGGTCAACACATTACTAGAATAAATAAGAAAATTGAACAGGTATATGATAGTGTGATAATGATAAACAACAAAAATGAAACAATGAAGAAAATATACCAAGAATAGATACACTGAATTAAGGCAATTAAGGCTTCACGAAAGTAAACAATGAATAATATACCAAGGAAACAAAGCAACCAAAACACAAGTGAAATAATTGAATGGTATTAGCAAGCATCACTACCGAGGTACTGCCTCACAGTCTCATATCACAAAACAAATCATAATCATTCCTTATATCACCGGGGGAGCCTTGCATTTAGTTCTGAAAATCATTTTTTCGAAATAGCTTCCCGTGTTTTAGCCCACCTTATCACACCACGTGGCTTCAAGTAGTTCCTCTACTACCAACAAGCATACCAAGACCACCTTATCTCACGACATGCATTTGGGCCCCAATACTTAATCCACCACATGCGTATCAATATCACAACATATAACTTTCTGGTGGACACCACTATATCCACTAGAATCTCGAGGACTCTTGGCCTCCCTGTCATGTCTCCTAGCCTTGCAAACCCTCCAATCTCTATGTGATTTCTACCACCTGCTGGTATGGAGTATCAGTCTCCAACTATCGAGCCATGCTGAATCTAATACCATAGTTAAGCCTCTTGATAAATCGACGGACTCGATATCTAATTGTGTAAACAAAGGTAGGTGCATATCTGGACAACTCACTAAACATCAAAACATACTCTGATACGATCATAGAACCCTGGCACAACTGCTCAAACAGCTCGCGCCATGTATCCCAAAGGCTTCGGGGAACAAAATCTCAATTAAATCTCAAAAAATTAAGCCCATGTGAGTGAAGATGCCTCGGTTGGGCTAGCCTCCTCCCAATCCCACCAAGACTAGTACGCTAGTCCCGATAGCTAGAAAGAAGTGAAAGAACCTACGCTCGTCTTAGCTATACCCATGTTATGGAGAATACACTGGCACTTTTCTAGAAAGCCTTGTGTGTCCTCTGTATCTAGGCCACTGAAAGAAGGAGGATGGTATTTTTTGTACCACTCGAGCCTGAGCTACTCCTCCTTAGAAGTTGATGCCCTAACCTCGGCCTGAACTGGGACAACCAACTGCACTTGTATAACCTATGGGACCTGCTCAACATGGAATCACTGCTCTGGGGTACGAGCCGCTGGAGTTTGAGCTCTTACCCTAGCCTGAGATGTTGTCGTTGCAAGTGGAATCAACCCTACCTGAGCTAGATTACCAAATATGCTCAAGAATTGGGCAAGCGTCTCTTGAAGTGCAGGGGTAGCATCAAGCGCCACAAGTGCCTACCTCCCAACTGAAGCTACCGGTGGCTCCTCTGTCGTAGCTCGTGCAGCTGCTTTGGCTACACTACATGCCCCTCCTTGTCCTCTTCTGGACCCTGACCGCGGCCCCAGCCCCGGCCTCTCGCGGCTCTATCAGGGGGCACAATATCTAATCGTCGGATCCAGCGGTGGATGTCCTCACCATCTATGAGAGAATAGAAAGACACAGATTTATAAATCTAAAGTCAAGAAATTCGCATGATAAGGGATCAAATAAGTGAAGTTTCCTAACAGTTCCATAGCCTCTCGAAGATAAATACAAAAGTTTCTGTACCGATCTGTGAGATTCTACTATTCCTGCTTTTGACACGTAAAACCTATGTACCTAGGGCTTTGATACCAACTTGTCACTGACCAAATTTTCCTCTGTAGGATCTCGTGATGGAACCTAGTCTCTAAGAGTAGGTAAGCCTAACATTCAGGCAGAATTTAACTGAGAAAATGATAAAAACTTTCAAATAACTCAACAACTAACATAAAAGAACTCTGCAACTCAACAGAATAAAACTCCCAACATCCGGTGATACCAAGTCCCAAGCTCTACAACAGTATACTAAATATCCCCATACAACATTATCTATAAAAAGGGAAAATGAAATAGAACTAGGTAGAGGGTGACTCCAAGGCCTGCAGACGCCGGCAAGAATACCTTGAATTCTCCATATCTAAACTCTACTCACCGGTGCCTAGGCTGGTAAGGCTACCTGGATCTGCATAAAAGGATGTGCAAAAGTGTAGAATGAGTAGACTACAACGGTACCCAATAAGTGCTAACCTCGGTAGAGTAGTGATGAGGTCAGGTCAATACCCTACTAGAATAAATAAGAAAATTGAACAGGTATATGATAGTGTGATAATGATAAACAACAAAAATGAAACAATGAAGAAACTATACCAAGAATAGATACATTGAATTAAGGCAATTAAGGCATCACGAAAGTAAACAATGAATAATATGCCAAGGAAACAAAGCAACCAAAACACAAGTGATATAATTGAATGGTATTAGCAAGCATCTCTACCGAGGTACTGCCTCACAGTCTCATATCACAAAACAAATCATAATCATTCCTTATATCACCGCGGGAGCCTTGCATTTAATTTTTAAAATCATTTTTTCGAAATAGCTTCCCGTGTTTTAGCCCACCTTATCACACCATGTGGCTTCAAGTAGTTCCTCTACTACCAACAAGCATATCAAGACCACCTTATCTCACCACATGCATTTCGACCCCAATCCTTAATCCACCACATGCGTATCAATATCAAAACATATAACTTTCTGGTGGACACCACTATATCCACCAGAATCTCGAGGACTCTTGGCCTCCCTGTCATGTCTCCTGGCCTTGCAAACCCTCCAATCTCCATGTGATTTCTACCACCTGCTGGTATGGAGTATCAGTCTCCAACTATCGAGCCATGCTAAATCTAATACCATAGTCGAGCCTCTTGATAAATCGACGGACTCAATCTCTAATTGTGTAAACCAAGGCAGGTGCATATCTGGACAACTCACTAAACTTCAGAACATACTCTGATATGAACATAGAACCCTGGCACAACTGCTCAAACTGCTCAAGCCATGTATCCCAAAGGCTTCGGGGAACAAAATCTCAATAACATCTCTAAAAATTGAGCCCATGTGAGTGAAGTTGCCTCGGTTGGGCTAGCCTCCTCCCAAGCCCGCCAAGACTAGTATGCTAGTCCCGATAGCTAGAAAGAAGTGAAAGAACCCCCGCTCGTCTTCACTATACCCATGTTATGGAGAATACAATGGCACTTTTCCAGAAAGCCTTATGCGTCCTCTGTAGCTAGGCCACTGAAAGAAGGAGGATGGTATTTTTTGTACCACTCGAGCCTGAGCTACTCCTCCTTAGAAGTTGATGCCCTAACCTCGGCCTGAACTAGGACAACCAGCTGCACTTATATAACCTATGGGACCTGCTCAACATGGAATCACTGCTCTTGGGTACGGGCCTCTGGAGTTTGCGCTCCTACCCTAGCCTGAGATGTTGCTTTTGGAAGTGGAATCAGCCCCGCCTGAGCTAGATTACCAAATATGCTCAAGAACTGGGCGAGCGTCTCTTGAAGTGCAGGGGTAGCAACAAGCGCCGCAAGTGCCTACCTCCCAACTAGAGCTACCGGTGGCTCCTCTGTCGTAGCTCGTGCAGCTGCTTTGGCTATACTACATGCCCCTCCTTGTCCTCTACCGGACCCAGACCTCGGCCCCAGCCCCGCCTCTCACGGCTCTATTAGGGGGCGCAGGTATCTGATCATCGGATCCACCGGTGCATTTACTCACCATCTGTGAGAGAATAGAAAGACATAGATTTAGAAATCTAAAGTCATGAAATTCGCATGATAAGGGATCAAATAAGTGAAGTTTCCTAACAGATCCATAGCCTCTCGAAGATAAATACAAAAGTTACTGTACCGATCCGTGAGATTCTACTATTCCTGCTTTTGACACGTAAAACCTATATACCTAGGGCTTTGATACCAACTTGTTACTGACCAAATTTTCCTCTGTAGGATGTCGTGATGGAACCTAGTCTCTAAGAGTAGGTAAGCCTAACATTCAGGCAGAATTTAACTGAGAAAATGATAAAAACTTTCAAATAACTCAACAATTAACATAAAAGAACTCTGCAACTCAACAGAATAAAACTCCCAACATCCGGTGATACCAAGTCCCAAGCTCTACAACAGTATACTAAATATCCCCATACAACATTATCTATAAAAAGGGAAAATGAAATAGAACTAGGTAGAGGGTGACTCCAAGGCCTGCAGACGCCGGCAAGAATACCTTGAATTCTCAATATCTAAACTCTACTCACCGGTGCCTAGGCTGGTAAGGATACCTGGATCTGCATAAAAGGATGTGCAAAAGTGTAGAATGAGTAGACTACAACGGTACCCAGTAAGTGCCAAGCCTAACCTCGATAGAGTAGTGATGAGGTCAGGTCAACACCCTACTATAATAAATAAGAAAATTGAACAGGTATATGATAGTGTGATAATGATAAACAACAAAAATGAAACAATGAAGAAAATATACCAAGAATAGATACACTGAATTAAGGCAATTAAGGCATCACGAAAGTAAACAATGAATAATATGCCAAGGAAACAAAGCAACCAAAACACAAGTGATATAATTGAATGGTATTAGCAAGAATCACTACCGAGGTACTGCCTCACAGTCTCATATCACAAAACAAATCATAATCATTCCTTATATCACCGCGGGAACTTTGCATTTAGTTTTGGAAATCATTTTTTCGAAATAGCTTCCCGTGTTTTAGCCCACCTTATCACACCACGTGGCTTCAAGTAGTTCCTCTACTACCAACAAGCATATCAAGACCACCTTATCTCACCACATGCATTTCGACCCCAATACTTAATCCACCACATGCGTATCAATATCACAACATATAACTTTCTGGTGGACACCACTATATCCACCAGAATCTCGAGGACTCTTGGCCTCCCTGTCATGTCTCCTGGCCTTGCAAACCCTCCAATCTCCATGTGATTTCTACCACCTGCTGGTATGGAGTAACAGTCTCCAACTATCGAGCCATGCTGAATCTAATACCATAGTTGAGCCTCTTGATAAATCGACGGACTCGATCTCTAATTGTGTAAACCAAGGCAGGTGCATATCTGGACAACTCACTAAACTTCAGAACATACTCTGATACGATCATAGAACCCTGGCACAACTGCTCAAACTGCTCGCGGCATGTATCCCAAAGGCTCCGGGGAACAAAATCTCAATTAAATCTCAAAAAATTGATCCCATGTGAGTGAAGTTGCCTCGGTTGGGCTAGCCTCCTCCTAATCCCACCAAGACTAGTACGCTAGTCCCGATAGCTAGAAAGAAGTGAAAGAACCCCCGCTCGTCTTCACTATACCCATGTTATGGAGAATACACTGGCACTTTTCTAGAAAGCCTTGTGCGTCCTCTGTTGCTAGGCCACTGAAAGAAGGAGGATAGTATTTTTTGTACCACTCGAGCCTGAGCTACTCCTCCTTAGAAGTTGATGCCCTAACCTCGGCCTGAACTGGGACAACCAGCTGCACTTGTATAACCTATGGGACCTGCTCAACATGGAATCACTGCTCTGGGGTACGGGCCGCTGGAGTTTGAGCTCCTACCCTAGCCTGAGATGTTGCCGTTGCAAGTGGAATCAACCCCGCCTGAGCTAGATTACCAAATATGCTCAAGAATTGGGCGAGCGTCTCTTGAAGTGCAGGGGTAGCAACAAGCGCCATAAGTGCCTACCTCCCAACTGAAGCTACCGGTGGCTCCTCTGTCATAGCTCGTGCAGCTGCTCTGGCTACACTACATGCCCCTCCTTGTCCTCTCCCGGACCCTGACCGCGGCCCCAGCCCCGGCCTCTCGCGGCTCTATCAGAGGGCACAATATCTGATCGTCGGATCCAGCGGTGGATGTCCTCACCATCTATGAGAGAATAGAAAGACATAGATTTAGAAATCTAAAGTCAAGAAATTCGCATGATAAGGGATCAAATAAGTGAAGTTTCCTAACAGTTCCATAGCCTCTCGAAGATAAATACAAAAGTTTTTGTACCGATCCGTGAGATTCTACTATTCCTGCTTTTGACACGTAAAACCTATGTACCTAGGGCTTTGATACCAACTTATCACTGACCAAATTTTCCTCTGTAGGATGTCGTGATGGAACCTAGTCTCTAAGAGTAGGTAAGCCTAACATTCAGGCAGAATTTAACTGAGAAAATGATAAAAACTTTCAAATAACTCAACAACTAACATAAAAGAACTCTGCAACTCAACAGAATAAAACTCCCAACATCCGGTGATACCAAGTCCCAAGCTCTACAACAGTATACTAAATATCCCCATACAACATTATCTATAAAAAGGGAAAATGAAATAGAACTAGGTAGAGGGTGACTCCGAGGCCCGCAGACGCCGGCAGGTATACCTTGAATTCTCCATATCTAAACTCTACTCACCGGTGCCTAGGCTGGTAAGGATACCTGGATCTGCATAAAAGGATGTGCAAAAGTGTAGAATGAGTAGACTACAACGGTACCCAATAAGTGCTAACCTCGGTAGAGTAGTGATGAGGTCAGGTCAACACACTACTAGAATAAATAAGAAAATTGAACAGGTATATGATAGTGTGATAATAATAAACAACAAAAATGAAACAATGAAGAAAATATACCAAGAATAGATACACTGAATTAATGCAATTAAGGCATCACGAAAGTAAACAATGAATAATATGCCAAGGAAACAAAGCAACCAAAACACAAGTGATATAATTGATTGGTATTAGCAAGCATCACTACCGAGGTACTGCCTCACAGTCTCATATCACAAAACAAATCATAATCATTCCTTATATCACCGCGGGAACCTTGCATTTAGTTTTGAAAAACATTTTTTCGAAATAGCTTCCCGTGTTTTAGCCCACCTTATCACACCACGTGGCTTCAAGTAGTTCCTCTACTTCCAACAAGCATATCAAGACCACCTTATCTCACCACATGCATTTCGACCCCAATACTTAATCCACCACATGCGTATCAATATCACAACATATAACTTTCTGGTGGACACCACTATATCCACCAGAATCTCGAGGACTCTTGGCCTCCCTGTCATGTCTCCTGGCCTTGCAAACCCTCCAATCTCCATGTGATTTCTACCACCTGCTGGTATGGAGTATCAGTCTCCAACTATCGAGCCATGCTAAATCTAATACCATAGTTGAGCCTCTTGATAAATCGACGGACTCGATCTCTAATTGTGTAAACCAAGGCAGGTGCATATCTGGACAACTCACTAAACATCAGAACATACTCTGATACGATCATAGAACCCTGGCACAACTGCTCAAACTGCTCGCGTCATGTATCCCAAAGGCTTCGGGGAACAAAATCTCAATTAAATCTCAAACAATTGAGCCCATGTGAGTGAAGCTGCCTCGGTTGGGCTAGCCTCCTCCCAATCCCACCAAGACTAGTACGCTAGTCCCGATAGCTAGAAAGAAGTGAAAGAACCCCCGCTCGTCTTCACTATACCCATGTTATGGAGAATACACTGGCACTTTTCTAGAAAGCCTTGTGCGTCCTCTGTAGCTAGGCCACTGAAAGAAGGAGGATGGTATTTTTTGTACCACTCGAGCCTGACCTACTCCTCCTTAGAAGTTGATGCCCTAACCTCGGCCTGAACTAGGACAACCAGCTGCACTTGTATAACCTATGGGACCTGCTCAACATGGAATCACTGCTCTGGGGTACGGGCCGCTGGAGTTTGAGCTCCTACCCTAGCCTGAGATGTTGCCGTTGCAAGTGGAATCAACCCCGCCTGAGCTAGATTACCAAATATGCTCAAGAATTGGGCGAGCGTCTCTTGAAGTGCAGGGGTAGCAACAAGCGCCACAAGTGCCTACCTCCCAACTGAAGCTACCGGTGGCTCCTCTGTCATAGCTCGTGCAGCTGCTCTGGCTACACTACATGCCCCTCCTTGTCCTCTCCCGGACCCTGACCGCGGCCCCAGCCCCGGCCTCTCGCGGCTCTATCAGGGGGCACAATATCTGATCGTCGGATCCAGCGGTGGATGTCCTCACCATCTATGAGAGAATAGAAAGACATAGATTTAGAAATCTAAAGTCAAGAAATTCGCATGATAAGGGATCAAATAAGTGAAGTTTCCTAATAGTTCCATAGCCTCTCGAAGATAAATACAAAAGTTTCTGTACCGATCCGTGAGATTCTACTATTCCTGCTTTTGACACGTAAAACCTATGTACCTAGGGCTTTGATACCAACTTGTCACTGACCAAATTTTCCTCTGTAGGATGTCGTGATGGAACCTAGTATCTAAGAGTAGGTAAGCCTAACATTCAGGCAGAATTTAACTGAGAAAATGATAAAAACTTTCAAATAACTCAACAACTAACATAAAAGAACTCTGCAACTCAACAGAATAAAACTCCCAACATCTAGTGATACCAAGTCCCAAGCTTTACAACAGTCTACTAAATATCCCCATACAACATTATCTATAAAAAGGGAAAATGAAATAGAACTAGGTAGAGGGTGACTCCGAGGCCCGAAGACGCCGGCAGGTATACCTTGAATTCTCCATATCTAAACTCTACTCACCGGTGCCTAGGCTGGTAAGGCTACCTGGATCTGCATAAAAGGATGTGCAAAAGTGTAGAATGAGTAGACTACAACGGTACCCAATAAGTGCTAACCTCGGTAGAGTAGTGATGAGCTCAGGTCAACACCCTACTAGAATAAATAAGAAAATTGAACAGGTATATGATAGTGTGATAATGATAAACAACAAAAATGAAACAATGAAGAAAATATACCAAGAATAGATACACTGAATTAAGGCAATTAAGGCATCACGAAAGTAAACAATGAATAGTATGCCAAGGAAACAAAGCAACCAAAACACAAGTGATATAATTGAATGGTATTAGCAAGCATCACTACCGAGGTACTGCCTCACAGTCTCATATCACAAAACAAATCATAATCATTCCTTATATCACCGCGGGAGCCTTGCATTTAGTTTTGAAAATCATTTTTTCGAAATAGCTTCCCGTGTTTTAGCCCACCTTATCACACCACGTGGCTTCAAGTAGTTCCTCTACTACCAACAAGCATATCAAGACCACCTTATCTCACCACATGCATTTCGACCCCAATCCTTAATCCACCACATGCGTATCAATATCACAACATATAACTTTCTGGTGGACACCACTATATCCACTAGAATCTCAAGGACTCTTGGCCTCCCTGTCATGTCTCCTGGCCTTGCAAACCCTCCAATCTCCATGTGATTTCTACCACCTGCTGGTATGGAGTATCAGTCTCCAACTATCGAGCCATGCTAAATCTAATACCATAGTTGAGCCTCTTGATAAATCGACGGACTCGATCTCTAATTTTGTAAACCAAGGCAGGTGCATATCTGGACAACTCACTAAACTTTAGAACATACTCTGATACGATCATAGAACCCTAGCATAACTGCTCAAACTGCTCGCGCCATGTATCCCAAAGGCTCCGGGGAACAAAATCTCAATTAAATCTCAAAAAAATGAGCCCATGTGAGTGAAGCTGCCTCGGTTGGGCTAGCCTCCTTCCAATCCCACCAAGACTAGTATGCTAGTCCCGATAGCTAGAAAGAAGTGAAAGAACCCCCGCTCGTCTTCACTATACCCATGCTATGGAGAATACAATGGCACTTTTCCAGAAAGCCTTGTGCGTCCTCCGTAGCTAGGCCACTGAAAGAAGGAGGATGTTATTTTTTGTACCACTCGAGCCTGAGCTACTCCTCTTAAGAAGTTGATGCCCTAACCTCAGCCTGAACTGGGACAACCAGCTGCACTTGTATAACCTATGGGACCTGCTCAACATGGAATCACTGCTCTAGGGTACGGCCGCTGGAGTTGGCGCTCCTACCCTAGCCTGAGATGTTGCCGTTGCAAGTGGAATCAACCCCGCCTGAGCTAGATTACCAAATATGCTCAAGAATTGGGCGAGCGTCTCTTGAAGTGCAGGGGTAGCAACAAGCGCCACAAGTGCCTACATCCCAACTGAAGCTACCGGTGGCTCCTCTGTCGTAGCTCGTGCACCTGCTCTGGCTACACTACATGCCCCTCCTTGTCCTCTCTCGGACCCTGACCGCGGCCCCAGCCCCGGCCTCTCGCGGCTCTATCAGGGGGCACAATATTTGATCGTCGGATCCAGCGGTGGTTGTCCTCACCATCAATGAGAGAATAGAAAGACATAGATTTAGAAATCTAAAGTCAAGAAATTCGCATGATAAGGGATCAAATAAGTGAAGTTTCCTAATAGTTCCATAGCCTCTCGAAGATAAATACAAAAGTTTCTGTACCGATCCGTGAGATTCTACTATTCCTGCTTTTGACACGTAAAACCTATGTACCTAGGGCTTTGATACCAACTTGTCACTGACCAAATTTTCCTCTGTAGGATGTCGTGATGGAACCTAGTATCTAAGAGTAGGTAAGCCTAACATTCAGGCAGAATTTAACTGAGAAAATGATAAAAACTTTCAAATAACTCAACAACTAACATAAAAGAACTCTGCAACTCAACAGAATAAAACTCCCAACATCTAGTGATACCAAGTCCCAAGCTTTACAACAGTCTACTAAATATCCCCATACAACATTATCTATAAAAAGGGAAAATGAAATAGAACTAGGTAGAGGGTGACTCCGAGGCCCGCAGACGCCGGCAGGTATACCTTGAATTCTCCATATCTAAACTCTACTCACCGGTGCCTAGGCTGGTAAGGCTACCTGGATCTGCATAAAAGGATGTGCAAAAGTGTAGAATGAGTAGACTACAACGGTACCCAATAAGTGCTAACCTCGGTAGAGTAGTGATGAGGTCAGGTCAACACCCTACTATAATAAATAAGAAAATTGAACAGGTATATGATAGTGTGATAATGATAAACAACAAAAATGAAACAATGAAGAAAATATACCAAGAATAGATACACTGAATTAAGGCAATTAAGGCATCACGAAAGTAAACAATGAATAATATGCCAAGGAAATAAAGCAACCAAAACACAAGTGATATAATTGAATGGTATTAGCAAGCATCACTACCGAGGTACTGCCTCACAGTCTCATATCACAAAACAAATCATAATCATTCCTTATATCACCGCGGGAGCCTTTCATTTAGTTTTGAAAATCATTTTTTCGAAATAGCTTCCCGTGTTTTAGCCCACCTTATCACACCACGTGGCTTCAAGTAGTTCCTGTACTACCAACAAGCATATCAAGACCACCTTATCTCACCACATGCATTTCGACCCCAATCCTTAATCCACCAAATGCGTATCAATATCACAACATATAACTTTCTGGTGGACACCACTATATCCACCAGAATCTCGAGGACTCTTGGCCTCCCTGTCATGTCTCCTGGCCTTGCAAACCCTCCAATCTCCATGTGATTTCTACCACCTGCTGGTATGGAGTATCAGTCTCCAACTATCGAGCCATGCTGAATCTAATACCATAGTTGAGCCTCTTGATAAATCGACGGACTAGATCTCTAATTGTGTAAACCAAGGCAGGTGCATATCTGGACAACTCACTAAACTTCAGAACATACTCTGCTACGATCATAGAACCCTGGCACAACTGCTCACACTGCTCACGCCATGTATCCCAAAGGCTCCGGGGAACAAAATCTCAATTAAATCTCAAAAAATTGAGCCCATGTGAGTGAAGCTGCCTCGGTTGGGCTAGCCTCCTCCCAATCCCACCAAGACTAGTACGCTAGTCCCGATAGCTAGAAAGAAGTGAAAGAACCCCCGCTCGTCTTCACTATACCCATGTTATGGAGAATACAATGGCACTTTTCCAGAAAGCCTTGTGCGTCCTCTGTAGCTAGGCCACTGAAAGAAGGAGGATGGTATTTTTTGTACCACTCGAGCCTGAGCTACTCCTCCTTAGAAGTTGATGCCCTAACCTCGGCCTGAACTGGGACAACCAGCTGCACTTGTATAACCTATGGGACCTGCTCAACATGGAATCACTGCTCTGGGGTACGGGCCGCTGGAGTTTGCGCTCCTACCCTAGCCTGAGATGTTGCCGTTGCAAGTGGAATCAACCCCGCCTGAGCTAGATTACCAAATATGCTCAAGAATTGGGCGAGCGTCTCTTGAAGTGCAGGGGTAGCAACAAGCGCCACAAGTGCCTACCTCCCAACTGAAGCTACCGGTGGCTCCTCTGTCGTAGCTCGTGCAGCTGCTCTGGCTACACTACATGCCCCTCCTTGTCCTCTCCCGGACCCTGACCGCGGCCCCAGCCCCGGCCTCTCGCGGCTCTATCAGGGGGCACAATATCTGATCGTCGGATCCAGCGGTGGATGTCCTCACCATCTATGAGAGAATAGAAAGACATAGATTTAGAAATCTAAAGTCAAGAAATTCGCATGATAAGGGATCAAATAAGTGAAGTTTCCTAACAGTTCCATAGCCTCTCGAAGATAAATACAAAAGTTTCTGTACCGATCCGTGAGATTCTACTATTCCTGCTTTTGACACGTAAAACCTATGTACCTAGGGCTTTGATACCAACTTGTCACTGACCAAATTTTCCTCTGTAGGATGTCGTGATGGAACCTAGTCTCTAAGAGTAGGTAAGCCTAACATTCAGGCAGAATTTAACTGAGAAAATGATAAAAACTTTCAAATAACTCAACAACTAACATAAAAGAACTCTGCAACTCAACAGAATAAAACTCCCAACATCCGGTGATACCAAGTCCCAAGCTTTACAACAGTATACTAAATATCCCCATACAACATTATCTATAAAAAGGGAAAATGAAATAGAACTAGGTAGAGGGTGACTCCGAGGCCCGCAGACGCCGGCAGGTATACCTTGAATTCTCCATATCTAAACTCTACTCACCGGTGCCTAGGCTGGTAAGGCTACCTGGATCTGCATAAAAGGATGTGCAAAAGTGTAGAATGAGTAGACTACAACGGTACCCAATAAGTGCTAACCTCGGTAGAGTAGTGATGAGGTCAGGTCAACACCCTACTAGAATAAATAAGAAAATTGAACAGGTATATGATAGTGTGATAATGATAAACAACAAAAATGAAACAATGAAGAAAATATACCAAGAATAGATACACTGAATTAAGGCAATTAAGGCATCACGAAAGTAAACAATGAATAATATGCCAAGGAAACAAAGCAACCAAAACACAAGTGATATAATTGAATGGTATTAGCAAGCATCACTACCGAGGTACTGCCTCACAGTCTCATATCACAAAACAAATCATAATCATTCCTTATATCACCGCGGGAGCCTTGCATTTAGTTTTGAAAATCATTTTTTCGAAATAGCTTCCCGTGTTTTAGCCCACCTTATCACACCACGTGGCTTCAAGTAGTTCCTCTACTACCAACAAGCATATCAAGACCACCTTATCTCACCACATGCATTTCGACCCCAATCCTTAATCCACCACATGCGTATCAATATCACAACATATAACTTTCTGGTGGACACCACTATATCCACCAGAATCTCGAGGACTCTTGGCCTCCCTGTCATGTCTCCTGGCCTTGCAAACCCTCCAATCTCCATGTGATTTCTACCACCTGCTGGTATGGAGTATCAGTCTCCAACTATCGAGCCATGCTGAATCTAATACCATAGTTGAGCCTCTTGATAAATCGACGGACTCGATCTCTAATTGTGTAAACCAAGGCAGGTGCATATCTGGACAACTCACTAAACTTCAGAACATACTCTGATACGATCATAGAACCCTGGCACAACTGCTCAAACTGCTCGCGCCATGTATCCCAAAGGCTCCGGGGAACAAAATCTCAATTAAATCTCAAAAAATTGAGCCCATGTGAGTGAAGCTGCCTCGGTTGGGCTAGCCTCCTTCCAATCCCACCAAGACTAGTACGCTAGTCCCGATAGCTAGAAAGAAGTGAAAGAACCCCCGCTCGTCTTCACTATACCCATGTTATGGAGAATACAATGGCACTTTTCCAGAAAGCCTTGTGCGTCCTCTGTAGCTAGGCCACTGAAAGAAGGAGGATGTTATTTTTTGTACCACTCGAGCCTGAGCTACTCCTCCTTAGAAGTTGATGCCCTAACCTCGGCCTGAACTGGGACAACCAGCTGCACTTGTATAACCTATGGGACCTGCTCAACATGGAATCACTGCTCTAGGGTACGGCCGCTGGAGTTTGCGCTCCTACCCTAGCCTGAGATGTTGCCGTTGCAAGTGGAATCAACCCCGCCTGAGCTAGATTACCAAATATGCTCAAGAATTGGGCGAGCGTCTCTTGAAGTGCAGGGGTAGCAACAAGCGCCACAAGTGCCTACCTCCCAACTGAAGCTACCGGTGGCTCCTCTGTCGTAGCTCGTGCAGCTGCTCTGGCTACACTACATGCCCCTCCTTGTCCTCTCCCGGACCCTGACCGCGGCCCCAGCCCCGGCCTCTCGCGGCTCTATCAGGGGGCACAATATCTGATCGTCGGATCCAGCGGTGGATGTCCTCACCATCAATGAGAGAATAGAAAGACATAGATTTAGAAATCTAAAGTCAAGAAATTCGCATGATAAGGGATCAAATAAGTGAAGTTTCCTAACAGTTCCATAGCCTCTCGAAGATAAATACAAAAGTTTCTGTACCGATCCGTGAGATTCTACTATTCCTGCTTTTGACACGTAAAACCTATGTACCTAGGGCTTTGATACCAACTTGTCACTGACCAAATTTTCCTCTGTAGGATGTCGTGATGGAACCTAGTCTCTAAGAGTAGGTAAGCCTAACATTCAGGCAGAATTTAACTGAGAAAATGATAAAAACTTTCAAATAACTCAACAACTAACATAAAAGAACTCTGCAACTCAACAGAATAAAACTCCCAACATCCAGTGATACCAAGTCCCAAGCTCTACAACAGTATACTAAATATCCCCATACAACATTATCTATAAAAAGGGAAAATGAAATAGAACTAGGTAGAGGGTGACTCCGAGGCCCGCGGACGCCGGCAGGTATACCTTGAAGTCTCCATATCTAAACTCTACTCACCGGTGCCTAGGCTGGTAAGGCTACCTGGATCTGCATAAAAGGATGTGCAAAAGTGTAGAATGAGTAGACTACAACGGTACCCAATAAGTGCTAACCTCGGTAGAGTAGTGATGAGGTCAGGTCAACACCCTACTAGAATAAATAAGAAAATTGAACAGGTATATGATAGTGTGATAATGATAAACAACAAAAATGAAACAATGAAGAAAATATACCAAGAATAGATACACTGAATTAAGGCAATTAAGGCATCACGAAAGTAAACAATGAATAATATGCCAAGGAAACAAAGCAACCAAAACACAAGTGATATAATTGAATGGTATTAGCAAGCATCACTACCGAGGTACTGCCTCACAGTCTCATATCACAAAACAAATCATAATCATTCCTTATATCACCGCGGGAGCCTTGCATTTAGTTTTGAAAATCATTTTTTCGAAATAGCTTCCCGTGTTTTAGCCCACCTTATCACACCGCGTGGCTTCAAGTAGTTCCTCTACTACCAACAAGCATATCAAGACCACCTTATCTCACCACATGCATTTCGACCCCAATCCTTAATCCACCACATGCGTATCAATATCACAACATATAACTTTCTGGTGGACACCACTATATCCACCAGAATCTCGAGGACTCTTGGCCTCCCTGTCATGTCTCCTGGCCTTGCAAACCCTCCAATCTCCATGTGATTTCTACCACCTGCTGGTATGGAGTATCAGTCTCCAACTATCGAGCCATGCTGAATCTAATACCATAGTTGAGCCTCTTGATAAATCGACGGACTCGATCTCTAATTGTGTAAACCAAGGCAGGTGCATATCTGGACAACTCACTAAACTTCAGAACATACTCTGATACGATCATAGAACCCTAGCACAACTGCTCAAACTGCTCGCGCCATGTATCCCAAAGGCTCCGGGGAACAAAATCTCAATTAAATCTCAAAAAATTGAGCCCATGTGAGTGAAGCTGCCTCGGTTGGGCTAGCCTCCTCCCAATCCCACCAAGACTAGTATGCTAGTCCCGATAGCTAGAAAGAAGTGAAAGAACCCCCGCTCGTCTTCACTATACCCATGTTATGGAGAATACAATGGCACTTTTCCAGAAAGCCTTGTGCGTCCTCTGTAGCTAGGCCACTGAAAGAAGGAGGATGGTATTTTTTGTACCACTCGAGCCTGAGCTACTCCTCCTTAGAAGTTGATGCCCTAACCTCGGCCTGAACTGGGACAACCAGCTGCACTTGTATAACCTATGGGACCTGCTCAACATGGAATCACTGCTCTAGGGTACGGGCCGCTGGAGTTTGAGCTCCTACCCTAGCCTGAGATGTTGCCGTTGCAAGTGGAATCAACCCTGCCTGAGCTAGATTACCAAATATGCTCAAGAATTGGGCGAGCGTCTCTTGAAGTGCAGGGGTAGCAACAAGCGCCACAAGTGCCTACCTCCCAACTGAAGCTACCGGTGGCTCCTCTGTCGTAGCTCGTGCAGCTGCTCTGGCTACACTACATGCCCCTCCTTGTCCTCTCCCGGACCCTGACCGCGGCCCCAGCCCCGGCCTCTCGCGGCTCTATCAGGGGGCACAATATCTGATCGTCGGATCCAGCGGTGGATGTCCTCACCATCTATGAGAGAATAGAAAGACATAGATTTAGAAATCTAAAGTC
>NW_027438578.1:0-63230 GCF_000715075.1 Nicotiana tabacum
ATTACCTGTCATGTGATTTTTGGCACCTGAATCAACCACCCATTTATTTGAAGAGGTGATAAGACATATTTTATCTGACCCAGCAAAAGCAGTAACTAAAGAAGAATCCTTAATTGATTTATGATATTGAAGGAATTTTAAAAACTTATCCGAAACTAAGATTGTTGGATTAGGAATTGTAGCATTATTTCCTCCTTACTTACTTTTTATACCCATTCTTTTTCCAACTAAAACTCACGATCAAAGAAATCGACAAAGCTTTGCAGTAAAATCAACACCTCAACAGGCACAAAACAGAGCCAACCAGAGAGAGGCCAAGTTAAAGTCTCAACCAACTTTTAGAGAAAATCAATATCAAAATTAAAGTAGACAAAACTGAAAGCTTCTCTACCAAACTGATAATCTAAATTGACCAACAAGAAAGGAAATCAGGCAACAGCTAGACCAAATAAACCAAAGTGATGAGCTAAAGAAACTCTTCATTGACAAATTAGATAGTACCAAATGAACACAAAGAGGCCACCAAATTCAAGCACTGCCAATTGCCAAAATCAATTGAAGCTAGCAAACCAAGACGAACAATAACGTCCCAAAAACTTATTATGATTCAGACACAAAACCATCCAAATATGATGATAAAGAAAAAGTTTCAGATCTGACCGATTGAGATAACGTGGACAGTTTCTGCTTTGAGCAAACATGGACAACTGTGGTTTGTTGGTCAACGAACCACTACAGCGTGACCTGAAATAAAGAGGCAACATCGGGACAAAAACCAGACACAAAACCGAAGTATCATGCGCCTCCACGCTCTGCCGGACAAAAACTTGCTGGAAAACTTTTGCCGACGCGTGAGACTCAAGCACGCCAACTCCAATGAGGTATTAATCCCAACTTTGACATGTCTCTGATACCATGTAAACAGAGAGAATAACTTGTTGTCTTTCTATTCATGAATGCAAGAGATTTATACACTTACACAAGATTCTATCAAAGGAAACTAAATCAAACAAAATAAAGAAAAATATCCTAAGGATCAATTCATATTGCTTTTACATGACTTTTTGGTGTTGTCACTCCTTGTCTATCTTTTAATTAATATGGTGCTTATGGTTTTCTGAGCCGAGGGTCTATTGGAAACAACCTCTCTACTTTCACAAGGTCTGCGTACTACCCTATTCAGACTCCACGATGTGGGATAATACTGGGTATGTTGTTGTTATTGTTATTATTGTTATTGTTGTATCCTAAGGATCATCTCGTATAATTGAGTCACCTATCTATGGAAAGTAATCTATTTACAACTCATTAATTATTCTGTAACACTAACATAAGCGAGTTTGCTCTAAGTAATAAATATTACTTGGAGAACAGATGGAAAGAAGTTAGAGTATTATTTCTATTTATTACAAAAAAAAAAGGTAAAAAGGAAATAAGCACTCACACTCCAATTTCTGTAAGTTATTGGAACGGAGTAGTACATTCGAAAGCTTGATTGAAAAATTCTTAATGGTGATAAAAAGCTGTATTAAAAAGGAAAAAAAACAGTGGTTTAACAAAGTATCCGAATGGCATAAAATGGTTAAACTTACCTGCAATAGGGTTTTTTGGTGTAGCTGTAGGCACCTTCACCACCCTTCATTGGGAAAGATTCTGCCATTGCGGCTAATTAAGTATTGCTTTTAATTTATTTCCTTTTCTTGACCTTCTCTTTTTGTCTCTCTTAGTTCTTGCTAACAGCCTTAATTTCCCAAAAGCTTGCAAATATAGATTAAGGAATTGCAGGGGATATATAACTTTGCATGCAAAGTCTTACGTGCAAAGATAACAATTTTGACGTAACCTTAGATCTGTTTCTTGATGTGTTTAATAACTGCTTGCTTATTATTAATATTCTATCGGTTAAGCTACGTGATAAGTGAAACCAATGTATTAAAGTAGTGATAATGTATCATATATGAGAAAGATAAAGAAAATTACTATTAATTACATTTACTGGCAATATGCTTTGAAATATATCTCTGTTAAGAAAGTCGAAAATATTTTTCATGGATTTAATGATTGAACTTTTAATTTGAAATGAAGTGAGCATAATGTAACATAAGGTTTTCAGCAGTTTTGATTCGACCACTAACCCATATAGC
Organism: Nicotiana tabacum; assembly: GCF_000715075.1. Lineage (NCBI taxonomy): Eukaryota > Viridiplantae > Streptophyta > Magnoliopsida > Solanales > Solanaceae > Nicotiana > Nicotiana tabacum. The sequence goes on from NW_027438578.1 coordinate 2,145, forward strand.
TTATTATGTTTAGAGGAAATTGTATGACAAAGATTAAATAAATTAATGTTTCGAACATTTTCGCTTTTTTCCGTTAATGATTGCTTTTTATTGTATATTTTGGTTTATTTGTGTTAGTGGTCTACATTTTAGTTTATTTCTTTAATATTTGGAGGTTGGGGATTTGCTATGTTTGGAGATTTGGATTGTATTTGAAGGATGTTTGATTAATATAGTTTGTTGGATATTGATGTAACGACCCGACCGGTCGTTTTGAGCTCTAGCGCGTTATTCGGCGGTTTGAGGCCTTGGGTAGCTTCACTTCATGTATTATGACTTGTACGCATAGTCAGAATTAAATTTTAGGAGGTTCGGAGTTGATTCGGATAGAAAATTCTCATTTAGAAGCTTTAAGTTGGAAGAGTTGACTAAGGTTTGACTCTTGAGTAAACGATCTCGGAATCGGGATTTGAAGGTTCCAATAAGTTCGTATGATGATTATGGACTTGGGCGTGTATGTTCGGGTTGGGTATCGGATCGCCCGGGAGTATTTCGGCGCTAATCATGGAAGGTTGGCATTTTGAAAGTGTAAGGATTTTTTAAGTTTGATTTGAAGTGAATTTGACAAGTGAGGCTTGCTCAGTTGATAAAAGCACCTCCACCCACGACCGTTAGGTCCTGGGTTCGAGTCACGCTGGAGGGAAAGTGTGGATACACTATAGATCCTCCTGATTTGGGAGAGGTTTAAAAAAATAAAAATAAAAAAGTGAATTTTTATGTTATCGATGTCTGTTTGGAGTTTCGAGCCTTGGAATAGGTTCGTATCTTAATTTGTGAGTTGTGCGTAAAGTTTGGCGTCATTCCGGGATGTTTAAGTATAATTCGGATGCGTTCATCGAAGTTTGAATGTTTGAAAGTTGAAAGAAGGCTTCGATCGTCGATTCGTAGTTTTGATATTGTTTGATGTGATTTGATGCCTCGAGCGGGTTCGTGTTATGTTTTAGGACTGGTTGGTGTGATTGGACAGGGTTCTGGGGGTCTCTAGTGTGTTTCGGGATGGTTTCGGACCAAGTTTGGATGATTGCTGTTGCTGGTTTCTAGGCATCTGGTTTCCTCTTCCGCTATCGCGAAAGGTCAAGTTTGGAGGGTGAGCATTTTCTCTACCCGTTCGCAAAATTAAGGTTGCGATCGCGAAGCTTGGAAGGGTTGTGCTACGCGAACGTGTGAGAGGAGACGCATTCACGAAGAGGGAAGGGAAGGCCTGAGAATTTCCAAGCATTGTTCATCGCGATCACGTGAGGCTGTCTGCGATCGCACAGGTTTGGGTTGCAGAACATCGCGTTCGTGACTGGTTGTCTGCGTTCGCGTAGGCCATTTTTGAGGGTAGTGAATTTTGGCATTCGCGATCGCAAAGGTATTTCCGCGGTCCCGAAGAGGGCGAGGCCTGGGCAGATTGTTTTAAGTCGGAATTTTGCTCATTTCACTCATTTCTCTCTTGGTTTGGGCGATTTTTTGAGAACTTCAAGGGGAGATTTTCATCATCTATTGCAAGGTAAGTAATTCTCACACATTGTAAGATAATTACATGGATTTCATAAGGAGTTAACATGGAAAATTATGGGATTTTAAAGAAAAACCTAGAAATTATAATTTTGGATTTTGACCACGATTTTGAAAATGGAATTAGGAATAAATCATATATATGAGTTCGTAATGTTATGGATAAAGTTTATCTTTGAACATTTTCGGAATCCGGACGTGTGGGCCTGAGGATTGACTTTATTGACTTTTCGAGCGGAGTTTGGAATTGTTATAAAGTGATTAATTATAAGCATTTGAGTATATTTTTGATTGATTTGCAAATTATTTGACTAGTTTTGGACCGATGAACATTGGTTTGAGGAACTAGAGAGGCGTTGGAGCCAGTTATGGAACTTCAATGCGAGGTAAGTCTCTTGTCTAACCCTGTGAGGGGGAATTTACCATGCATGTGCTATTCTTGTTGTATGCTACATGTTGTGGGAGCTGTGCACGTATGAGGTGACGAGTGTCCGTGCGTATGCTACAGTTCCTAATTATGTCCGGGTAGGCTTAGGTTCATGTCATGCTTTAGTTGTATTATTTGAGTTATCCTTGCCTGTATAATTCCTTTATTTTGCGTTGCGACCTGAGACTAGACTTGCGTAGAGTGATAGACTCGCTATTGTAGAGATTTGACGAGCTACTTGATTAGCCGCGAAATAATTGTGTTTTCCCTTACAAAATTCTCTCGCGTTCTGCGTTTGCATTGAAAAGCTTCTTTACATTTCATAACTCACACGTATCTTTCGTGAGTGGGGTCAAGGACTCGTTAAAACTTCATATTCGAATGTGATTGGGTCGTTCACCTCGGCAGTATCATATTCTCATGGGATCGAGTTGTTTGCCTCGCAGATTTATGAAACGCTCTTATGGGATCGGGTCGTTTGCCTCGGTACCGTCGTGCGTAATATTTGATAAGAAGCCAACGTATCCGTGAGTTTTTCTGATTTGAGTTGTGACGATCTATCTGGTGGGCACCATTTTACATATATACTCCGGTTGAGGAGGTGGCCGATAACTGAGAGCTTGTATTTACTGTTCAGAGGAGGATCGTACTACGTACCTATATGTTTACACTATTTATTTACTTTTACCATGCCTCATACTTGTTTACTTTCTATTGCGCTAGATATATTGGACCACTAGTAAATGTCGTTGTCGGCCCCACGTCACAACTTCTCCGAGGTTAGGCTAGATATTTATTGGGTATGCATTGATTTACGTGTGTGTGTGTGTGTGTGTGTGTGTGTGTGTGTGTGTGTGTGTGTGTATATATATATATATATATATATATATATATATATATATATATATATATATATATATATATATATATATATGTATAGGCGCGGCTATTGCGAGGACTTTACGGCGATCTGCATTTCATGATATGATCCGCAGCATACAGAGTCTCCATCAGAGTTATTTACATTCTCATGTCTAACTTGTATTCGAGACAAATGTTATATTTTATTATATTTCTTAGTAGATGCTCATGCATTGTGACACCGTATTTTGGGGGTTCGTAGTGGAGGTTCACTATTGTAGTCACGTAATTATTATTATTTTATCTTGTAATTCATACTTTATACGGAAATTGGTAAAGAGGATCACGGGTTTGACTGAGTACTAGATTTTTACCTTATTTATTTAATGAGATTTATGATTTCAAAATATTAAAATGAGTAATTAAGTTGAAAATTCACCGTTGGTTTGCCTGGCGGCGACGTTAGGCGCCATCACGGGCTATAGAGGATTTTGGGTCGTGACAATTGATGCACATTGTTTACCCGAAAAATGGATAGAGTTGAATTTGTATGTAGTTCTAAGGGTATGTGGTATAACTTGACACAAATCGTAAAAGTAAATAGAAATATCGAATATTGACTATAAAGAATGAAATACAAACCAAGTTGAATGGAGAATGATTTATGGATAAGCTAGATGAATCAATGTGTAAAGCTCAAAAGGATAATCTCCCCAAAATGAGAGTGTCTCAATAATATCTGAGTTATATTGTATCAATGCCTTGATGATCCCCCCTTACATAAATTATAACCATCCTTCTTATAGTGGAGAGATCCTACTTTGGATATAATTAAAAATACATAGTGGGAAACCCATGATAGATTAGCTTTTCCCTGATTCCCGCCGAAATTTTCTCCCTTAGTGTAGCTGTAACGGCTCTTGTACCTTGGCTCGATCTTGATCGGACTCGATATTGACTTGAGCTCGATATTGACTCGGGGCCCGGTAATAACTTGGGCTCGGTATTGGTTGGTCTCTGGCTCTTAAGCTCGATAACTCTGCTTCACATCATAGCTCGATATTGGCTCGAGCTCGACAATGGTTTCGAGCTCGGAATTCGATCGGTTCCTAAAACACGAGCTCGGTGACCTGGCTTAAGATCTCATCATGATATTACGATAATGCTCCTCGGTCCACTATGTTCCAATGTTGACTAATTGTACGAAGGACGAAACCGGTTTGACCGTATACAGATAGTCCCCTCATTTCTCGGGAAGCATTTGGTGAGAAACGACATGATTTTTCAACGGCTTGACTGGATATACAGTGACGTTTGCATTGAGCCCGACCATGACGTACGTGATAGATGTCCCGTCGGTTCAGTTACCAAAGCATTAAATGCATGTCAGACAACGGTCGGCCACTACTGAGATTGAATCGCCATTGCCCAATCTATAAATAGCCCCTCTCTTCACCATTTCTCACTTTCAGATCTTCAATTCACCTAAGTTCCTTTTCGCATCTTCTGAGTTTTTCGTCTGGAAATTTGTGATTTTCATTGCAAATTCCTTCTCTAAACACCAAATAATTCCGATCTTCATCCACAAAATTATAGATGGCAAAAATGTCTAAACTCGTTCCGCAAAAAGAGGTCGCTTCTTCATCTTGACCCGCCGGTGGAGAAGATGTGGAGGAGCCTCACCCTAAGAAATTTGTTCCGATGGGGTGTTCAATTGTAGGTGATTTTACAATTGAAATGCCTTCTCCGGTAATGGGCCGATATGAGCCGATGTCGAGGTACCGGTGTTCGATTACCGAGAGAGTTCTCGAGAAAGTCATACAAGAATGCAACTGGGACAATAAGCTCGTAGTAGTCCCATCACCTGATGAATCAATTACCACCCACGTGGAAGGGTTCTTAAGTGTTTACACTTTTCCTTTCACGTTGGATCCTCTAGACCCCGTCATCGTCGCCTTTTGTAAGAGGTACGATGTGACCCTTGGTCAGATCCATCCTTCCTTTAGGAATATAGTGATTCTTCTCCAATTTTTCTTGAGCAAGATCGAGGGGCGTATCTTCACCCTCGATCACCTTATGCGCCTTTATAGTCCCCGACTTTACCGAGGAGGGTTAATCAAGCTTGCTCGCCGAGCAACAAAGCGGCATTCTCAAGTATTGATGAGACTCATGATCGGGGTTAGATGGGCCGTTTTGTCCAAATCAATGATCCCTGTCAACAACTTGCCGTTTCCTGAGAAATGGAATACGAACCGTGAGTAAACGTTTCCCTTTGTTCGTTTTAATTCTGTGACTGCGTTTTATTTTGTTAATCCATTTTTCGTTTCTTGTCACAGCCGTAGCTCGGATGCGGGAATCGATTCGAGATCTTAAACAATGGATTGAAGGTCTGGTGCTGCAGAGACCGTACCCCGAGCGTTCTTGGGTCGAATTATCAAGGGGTCGATGGGAGGCCCGTAGTCATGGTAAGTCTCTTTCTTGATTTGTCTGTTATTTGTTCTTTTTTATTTGCTTATTCCCATTTTTCTTGTAGGACTCGGGAAGGATGTAGCCATGAGGCCCTCATCTGATGATGAAGAGGTTCCTGCCCTGAAGCAGGTTAAAGAAAGGAAGAGAAACAATGTACCGAGCTCCCCGAGCTTGGAAAAGAAAAAACCGGCTAAGAGATCTCGCAAGCCAAAGGGGGGTTCCGGTGTTATGCCTTCGGAAGTGGTCCACCAATTAAGGGACGAGCCCCAAGAAGGAGAAGAGGATATAGCCTGCGTACGGGCTAATGTTGTGATTCAACAGTCTTCCAATTTGGCGGAAGCAAATCAGGGAATCCTGGACATAATCCCAGAACAAGAAGAAGTCGAGACTATCCCTTCTCGAGCTAAGATGATTGAAGGGGAGACCGAGGGTAGGACTTCTCGGGCAGTTGAAGATATTTCGAGGGATGAGCTCGGGATAGTTGATATTAGTGGATCTCCTAAGATTTCGGATGCCATGATTCGAGAGGCCAGCATGTTGGAAGGTCGGTCCTATGGGGGCATTCAGGAGTCAACCGATATCAACGGTTTTCTGGAGGGGCTCGAGTCAGCTGCCTCGGAGGAGGTTACCGGTTTTGGTGGAATGCCAATACCCAAGAAAGCATCATGGTCTGTCCTGCCAAGCCTTCATGAGTTCACAAACTGGTGGACCGATTCCCAGTCCCGAGCATCGATCCCGACCGTAGGCGAAAGATAGTGCACTCTGTACCTAAGGATACCCAAATTATTTCTCCCCCTGTGGGGATTGCTAGTTACCTTCGGTCCTTGGTGACCGAAGAGGACCAATCAGTGATGAATGTTGTGGGGGCTCGCCTGTCTTTTCAACGTGGCCCAACATGCTTTGAATCGGATAACTCTGATGGCACCTTTGCTGTTTTATACTTAGAATTATAGGTAATTCTAATGTTTTTCCTTCTGTTTATAGGCTTCGGTGTTGCATCACGAGGCCTTTCTTCGAATCTGAGAGGAGCACGATGTTGAGGTTCGGAGCCTCACTGAGAAGAGTGACTCTTACAAGTTCCTTAGTGAAAACTTTCGAGCAGATTTGACAGCAGCTCGTGAAGAGCATGAGGAGATGGCTGAGTAGGTATTCCGAATTTTCCATGATAGTGAAGATGAGAAGGAGATAACCACTAACGATCTGATTCTACAGGTTCAACAGAGGATCGAGCAGATCAGACGACTTAACTCATAGGTAGATGGGCTACTGGACGAGATAGAAGAATTTAAAAAAGAGTATGGATATCCTTGCCTCGAAAAAGGAAGCCGCTCAAGCTTAGTTGGAGTTATCTGAAGCCCAACTTCGATCTGCGAAAGAAAATGCCTCGGGGTTGATCGAGGAAATGAAAGAGCTTCAGCATCGGTTGGATTTGAAGTGGCTAGATCGGAGGTGATCGAAGCAAATAAAAGAGCCGATGCTAAAGTGGATCAGTTCAGGATCAATGTTGAGGTTAACCAAGCCAAAGTCAAGAGTATGGTTGAACATACTAAATGGCAAGCTCGGAGAGAAGATCTTGAGGAAGTCAGTGCTCAAGGCTTTGATATTGGGGCCGAAATTGAAGTTACCAGGGCGGAAGAGAACAAGGCTCGAAGGCTGGCCTTTCCTGAGGATGACTCCGATAGTAAGTCCGAAGGTGAGGAAGATGCCGAGGATACGGCCTCTAAGGAGGATCAAGCCATTTAGGACCTTAGGTAGTTGTTGCCTCCGAGGCAGTTTTTGGTTTTTTGTAAAGAACTTCCGAGTTGCCTTTGTGCAAGATTTGCATATATGTAAAACTTTCTTCCTTTGCAACAAAATAGCCTTTTAAGCTAAAATATTTAGAACTTTGAATTATCGTTGCCTTCGGGCTTTCTGGATAGTCCCTTTCGTTTATCGGGTACGATTTAAGGTAGCTTTAAGGTCGAATGAGTATTTGCTCGAACTCGAAGTAAAGTAGCCCGTAGGCTTAGTAGTCGAGTGAGTGATTGCTCGAACTCGAAGTAACGTAGACCGTAGGCTTTATGGTCGAGTGAGTGCTTGCTCGAACTCGAAGTAGGAGTGGCCCTTAGGCTTAATAGTCGAGTGAGTGATTGCTCGAACTCAAAGTAATTTAGCCCGTAGGCTAAGTAGTCGAGTGAGTGATTGCTCGAACACGAAGTAATGTAGACTGTAGGCTTTATGTTCGAGTGAGTGCTTGCCTGAACTCGAAGTAGGAGTAGCCCTTAGGCTTAATAGTCGAGTGAGTGATTGCTCGAACTTGAAGTAATGTAGTCCTTAAGCTTAATGGTCTAGTGAGTGTTTGCTCGAACTCGAAATAATGTAGACCGTAGGCTTAGTGGTCGAGTGAGTGTTTGCTCGAACTCGAAATAATGTAGCCCCTAGGCTTTATGGTCGATTGAGAGCTTGCTCGAACAAGAAGTAGGAGTAGCCCTTAGGCTTAGTAGTCGAGTGAGTGATTGCTCGAACTCGAAGTAATGTAGCAAGTAGGCTTTATGGTCGAGTGAGAGCTTGCTCGAACAAGAAGTAGGTGTAGCCCTTAGGCTTAATAGTCGATTGAGTGATTGCTCGAATTCGAAGTAATGTAGCCCGTAGGCTTTATGGTCGAGTGAGTACTTGCTCGAACTCGAAGTAGGAGTAGCCCTTAGGCTTAATAGTCGAGTGAGTGATAGCTCGAACTCGAAGTAATGTAGTCCGTAGGCTTAATGGTCGAGTGAGTGTTTGTTCGAACTTGAAATAATGTAGCCCGTAGGCTTAGTAGTCGAGTGAGTGATTGCTCGAACTCAAAATAATGTAGCCCGTAGGCTTTATGGTCGAGTGAGTGATTGCTCGAACTCGAATTAAGATTAGCCCTTAGGCTTTAGTGATCGAGTGAGTGATTGCTCAAACTCGATGTAATGTAGCCCGTTGGCTTATGCGGGGCTTGATTTCATTGATTTTTCGGTTGGCAATCCCCGATTTATGGGTTAATGGTCGGCCCTCAAGCGTGTTTGCATAATAGATCACAAAATAGAGGATTGATTCTAAGATATGAGATATCGGCAAAGAAGAAATTTTTCTTTATGTCATTATACATGTGTTCATGTTTTGTACCAGGGGCGAGCAAACTACACAAGCATGGTTCGTTTTGACCATTTGGCTCTTACAATTTTTCCTATGGAAACCCTGTTGTTGCGATGTAACTTCCTTTCCTTGAACTTGATAATCGAACTTGATATATTTGAGGGTAATGCCCCCAAGTATTCGAGGTTGATTGTAAAGAGGCATCAGATACTGTTGAATTGTTCTAAGTTAGCACGATCAATGGTTGCCTCATTAAAAACCTTGCCGAAAAACCCATTTTAGACAAAACCGGTCTAAGGAAAAAAGAGTGCAACGCGTACTTTCAGGCCTAAAGGCTCCGAGTTGAGTGATCCATCCTTGTCTCTGATCGAACACCTACAAGGGTTAATTTTCGAAATATAAATAAACATAGGAGGGTCGTACCTTAACATTAGTATCGTTTTAGGTGCGACACGTTCCAATTGCTTAGTAGTTGTTTGCCGTTTATTACACCGAGCTTGTAGGATCCTTTTCCGACGATTTTGAGAACCTGATACGGTCCTTCCCAGTTCGGACCCAGTTTTCCTTCATTTGAATTTCAGGTGTTGAGGGTGACTTTTCTTAGCACTAAGTCCCCGATTTTAAAATATCGAAGATTGGTTCTTCGATTATAATGCCTTTCGATCCGTTGTTTTTGGGGCTAATTGGACGAGAGCCACTTCTCTTTTTTCGTCCAATAATTCTAGGCTCGTGTTCATCGTCTCGTTATTTGATTCATCGGTTGCATATTGAAACCTGACGCTAGGTTCTCCGACCTTAACCGGGATAAGAGCTTCGGCACCATAAACCAACGAGAACGGTGTCGCTCCGGTACTCAATTTTGAGGTTGTGCGGTATGCCCATAGGACTTCGGGTAGTATTTCTCTCCATTTTCCTTTAGCGTTGGTTAATATTTTCTAAAGATTTTGGATGATCGTTTTGGTAGTCGATTTGGCTTGTCCGTTCCCGCTTGGATGATAAGGTGTCGATAGGATCCTTTCGATTTTTTGGTCTTCGAGAAATTTGGTTACTTTGCTTCCGATGAATTATTTTCCATTATCACATACAATCTCGGATGACATCCCGAACCGACATATGATGTGGTCCCAAATGAAGTCTATCACCTCCCGTTCTCTAAATTTCTCAAAAGCCTGTGTTTCAACCCATTTAGAGAAATAATCACCCATAAACAAAATAAACTGAGCCTTACCTGGGGCCGATGGGAGGGGGCCGACGATGTCCATTCCCCATTTCATGAAATGCTAAGGAGATAGGATCGAGTGGAGAAGTTCCCCGGGTTGATGAATCATGGGCGGATGTCTTTGGCATTTATCGCATTTTCGAACAAACTCCCTGACATCTTTGTCCATATCGATCCAATAATATCCTGCTCTGATTATTTTGTGGACTAATGAATCGGGACCGGAATGATTCCCACAAGTGCCCTCGTGAATCTCACGTAGGATGTAGTCGGTATCTTCAGGTCCCAAATATATTTCCAGTGGACCATCGGACATCCTTCTGAATATTGTTCCATAATTGGATAAGGTGAACCATGCAACTTTTGTGCGTAGAGCTCTCGATTCCTTTGAATCCGATGAAAGTTTCCCATTCTTAAAGTATTCTATATATTTTTTTCTCCAATCCCAGGTTAGAATCGTGGAGTTTATCTCGTCATGAGCTTCTTCGATTATCGATTTCATTAGTTGTAGTGCAGTCCCAGATTGAGTTCGTCATCCTCGACCGAAGAACCTAAGTTCGCAAGAGCGTCGGCCTCACTGTTCTGTTCTCTAAGCAGATGTTGCAAAGTCCATTCCTTAAATCGATTTAGAGTCACTTGTAATTTATCCAAGTACCTCTGCATTCGATCTTCTCGGACTTCGAAAGTCCCATTGACTTGATTTACCATGAGGAGGGAATCACATTTAGCCTCCACGACCTCGGCTCCCAAGCTCATAGCTAGTTCGAGACCTGCAATCACGGCCTCATATTCGGCCTCATTATTAGTCAATTTTTTAGTTTTAATAGACTGTCTAACTATATTACCTGTGGGCGATTTTAGTACGATGCCCAGTCCGGACCCCTTTGCGTTCAAGGCTCCGTCCGTAAAGAGGGTCCAGATTCCCGAAGAGGTATCCAATTTTATCAGTAATTCCTTTTCAATTTCGGGTACCAAGGCCGGAGTGAAGTCAGCCATGAAGTCCGCTAAGATCTGAGATTTGATAGCGGTTCGAGGTCGATACTCGATGTCGTACCTGCCGATCTCGATGGCCCACTTGGCCAATCGACCTGAAAGCTCAGGCTTGTGTAAAATATTTCGTAGAGGATAAGTCATCACAATATGTATCGGATAGCACTGGAAATATTGTTTTAGTTTCCTAGAGGCACTTATTAAAGCAAGCGCTAATTTTTCTAAGTGTGGATATCTAGTTTCGGCCTCACCTAAAGTTCGACTGATATAATAAATAGGGAATTGCGTACCTCGTTCTTCTCGAACTAGGACTCCACTTACCGCTATCTCCGAAACAGTTAGATACAGGTAGAGCTGTTCATCTGCCTTTGGGGTATGAAACAATGGAGGGTTAGATAAATACCGTTTTAGCTCTTCCAAAGCCTGCTGACATTCCGGAGTCCATGCAAAATTGCTTTTTTTTTTTAAGCAGAGAGAAAAATCGGTGGCTCCTATCCGAGGATCTCGAAATGAATCGTCCTAGGGCGGCTATCCATCCCATTAGCCTTTTCACGGCCTTTACATTATCTAGCACTGTAAAATAAAAAATTTAAAGTTGAATTATTTTCAAATTTAGAAATGCGTCATTTATTTTGGAATAGACGAAAAAAGAAAGTACTTCATCTAATTTGAAACGGAGAGAGTAATGCTTTTAATTTATTTCCTTTTCTTGACCTTCTCTTTTTGTCGCTCTTAGTTCTTGCTAACAGCCTTAATTTCCCAAAAGCTTGCAAATATAGATTAAGGAATTGCAGGGGATATATAACTTTGCACGCAAAGTCTTACGTGCAAAGATAACAATTTTGACGTAACCTTAGATCTGTTTCTTGATGTGTTTAATAGCTGCTTGCTTATTATTAATATTCTATCGGTTAAGCTACGTGATAAGTGAAACCTAGTTGTATTAAAGTAGTGATAATGTATCATTTATGAGAAAGATAAAGTAAATTACTATTAGTTACATTTACAGGCAATATGCTTTGAAATATATCTCTGTTAAGAAAGTCGAAAATATTTTTCATGGATTTAATGATTGAACTTTTAATTTGAAATGAAGTGAGCACAATGTAACATAAGGTTTTCAGCAGTTTTGATTCGACCACTAACCCATATAGCTTAATATGTTTAGAGGAAATTGTATGACAAAGATTAAATAAATTAATGTTTCGAACATTTTCGCTTTTTCCCGTTAATGATTGCTTTTTATTGTATATTTTGGTTTATTTGTGTTAGTGGTCTACATTTTAGTTTATTTCTTTAATATTTGGAGGTTGGGGATTTGCTCTGTTTGGAGAATTGGATTGTATTTGATGGATGTTTGATTAATATAGTTTGATGATATTGATGAACATATCTTGTGGGTTTTGTTTGCTGTCAATTGATAGGTACCGTGTTACCAAAAAATTAATATTTTAGAGGATCTTGCTAATTTAATATGCAAGAAAGGCAAAAGTATAATATTTGTGATAAAATATTTGTGAACTTACCTACGGAGTCAAATGGAGCATTTAAGAGTACTAAGTAGGACTCATCCCAGCAAAATAAGAGAAAATAGTAAAAACGAACAGCTAGCAACCACAACATAAGGGTGGTTGGCTTACTGCTGTGTTTGAGAAGTCTGGCATAAACATTAACTGTGATGCTCACTAGTGCTAGGTGTAAAATATGGAATTTGAAAGAATGAGAGCAAGAATGGCGATTTACAAGTCTCATTAACTGTCTCTCCAAAAAGTTGAGATTGGTCTCAATAAATTATATTAGATAGTAATGACATGCATGTTACGTACAGTGAAAACATAAAATATGTACTGATCTTTGTAGCTAGGGGCAGATCCACCGTGATATTATCTAGGTTCATCTTAACCCAATATTTTCGATGCGGAGCATAAATTTATGTGTAAGAGTTCATTATAGTTACAACCAGCGGCGAAGCTAGGAATTTTTTCAAAGGTATTCAAATTTGAAAGAAGTGAAAAAATATTTCCGACAAAGGGTGTTCAATATGTGTTATATACCTCTAAATGTAATATTTTACCTATAACATTTTCGTTTTTAGCATTTGATTGATGATTTCAAAAGTGAATTAGAGGTTTTTGTCTAAACTTTCCTAAAGTGAATTTTTAAGTTTTGAAAATCGATTCGGAGTCAGAATTGAGTGAAAATAGTATGGTTGGACTCGTAATTGAATGAGTTGTCGAATTTTGTGAGTTTTGCCTGTTTCTGAGGTGCGTGCCCGGGTTTGACTTTTTGGTTGCCTTTGGGTAAATGTATAAAGATTCGACCTTTATCAATTGAGTTTGCTTCCTATGGCATTATTTGATGATTTGAGTTGCTTTTGTCAAGTTTCGAGCCGTTCGTAGGATGATTTGAGCGGGATGGCGCTTCTAGTGTATCGATTGGGCTTATTTGAGATATGCCTAACTTTGTGTGGGGGAAACTACCCCTTAGGATTCAGGTTGATTGTGCTATTTATGTTATGTGAAGGTCGTGTACGCAAGGTGACGAGTGGGTACACATGCTATATGTGGTGTTTGACCGGTTTAGATTATCTAGATTCTTTCCATGCCTTTAATTGAATTGTCATAACATGTTATATCTCTCATTGTTAATTTACTCTTACATGCTCTATTTGACGTTGTTAGCACTTGTTCTACCTCTTACTTGTTATTTTGCTCTTATATGGTTTAGTTGAAGTTATTGTCTTCCTTATTATCTTGTTACCTTTTAATTGTTGAATCACTTTTAATTGGAGTTGTTATTTCGTGTATCATCTTGTTGAGTTATTGATGTTGAAGTTGTAATAACCGTTATCACATTGAGGCGAAGTTGTTATTGTTGAGATACCTTTTCTTTTTGAGCATTCTCATTCATATTGTTATTATTGAAATTCTTGTACACATTGTGGTTGAGCCATGTGCTATTTGTTGAGGAAATATTGGTTTTGTTGACTTTGTGGCAAGTTGTGGCATATGGGCACTTGTGGTACAAGTTGTGATTGTGTTGTGATATTGATACGCATGCGGTGGTATAAGACTAGAGGTTGATACGCAACAGTGAGATAAGGTGGGCTTGATACGCGTGTTGCTAGTAGGGGAACTACTTGAAGCTACGCGGTGAGATAAGGCGGGCTAAAACATGTGTAGCTATTTCGGAAAAAAATAATTTTGAAAACTAAATGTAAGGCTCACGCGATGATATAAGAAGAGATTATGATTGAAATTGTGAAATGTGAATACGAGGCGATACCTCGGTTGTGATTTTCATTGTATATTCCATGTTGGAACAACTTGTTGATTTGAACGGTCATTGTTCTTCCTTCAATCATTCATCCGTATTTTGATTGTGTTTGGTTATTCATTATTATCTTGGTGTTGGAACGATTGTGGTTTCTTGTGTGAGTCATGCATTCTACGTGATTTGTTGTGTTGCTTTAACATGCCAATCTGTGCCTCCATTATAACTTGGTAAATTGATTGTCAATGTGAATTTAATTGCGTGGAGTCACGATATCATATTCTGTTGAGTTGTTGGTAACATAATGGTTTAAATAAAAGAATTATTAACATACTTTATTCTATGTGCCTCTTAAGATAGAACTCGTTATCTCACTCGGTGCCTTATTATTCTAAATGGTTATCGCCTTTTTACTATAATTAAGTTATCAAATTATACTCATCACCCCGTTAGATGTTTACCTTACTTAAAATTATTATCATGTTTTTCCTTAACAAATTCTATATTAAATTCGTTAATTTAACTTATGTTTTGCTTTGTTTAAAAATGATACTTTTACTCAATTTTATTGATTTTTATACTAAACCCATCTTATACTCTATTTCGTACAAATTGTATATTATCTTACTTTACTTGATTTCTAGAATAAACTCATTTTTTCATTTGATACCTTACTTTATTCAAGATTGTTATTATTTTTTATGGTGTCTAAATATATCTTTCGTTCATCTAAATTAATATTTTTGACGGTTGCAAAGTACATGGTAACACGTGGGCTTTGTCGTACGAAGATGATTGTTATTGTGGGCACGAGGTTTCATATGTGTAAGATTTGGAAATTGTGGTCCATGACTTGTGGTTTATGAGATGTGGTGCCTCGGGGTAGTTCTTATTGTAAGTCCATGCATTGGGAGCGATTTGATTATTTGAGTTGTCATCTGTTTTTCCTTATTTGAGTTCATTTACATCTCATTGGTGTTCTGATTATGTTGTTTCTTTATTACTCATTTACTACTTGCTGCCATTTATGTTTCTATTACTTCATTGTTGGATGTAAATCAATAATTTTTTCGTTGTTGGTCTTACATTGATGTTCTTTCCATTGTTAGATTATGTATATCTTGAACAAGTTTCTATGTCTAGTAGATATATCGACCCGGTGTCATGACCCAAAATACACCTAGTCGTGATGGCACCTAACCCAACTCGTCAGGTAAGCTAATTAAAAACTATCCAATTTAAATGAGATTTATTAAGAAAAGAAATGAAACTACAACTGCTTTATACAAGAATTTCCCAAGGGCTGGTAGTACAAATCATGAGCTTCTAAGATTTAGAATTTACAAAGGTGGTATTAAATAAAGTACATCATCTGTTTGAAATATACATAAAAAGATTAAAATTCTAAAGCTATCAAGATCAAGAGGCAGTTATGGCCGGAACGCAGGTACATCTTTAAATCCAGCTCCCGCCATGCACATCAACATCCAACATCTGCACGCAAGGTGCAGAAGTGTAGTATGAGTATAACCGACCCCATGTACCTAATAAGTAACAAACCAAACCTTAGGTTGAAAGTAGTGACGAGCTGGAACAAAGATCAGAGTCCAAAACTAATAACCAACAACAGTTCATAATAACATAATAAAAGTGATAAAAGAAGTAACTCACAGATATAGTGCTCAGCTCCTTCACAGTTCCGGAAAATAGGCATGCTTTTCAAGTAAGTCAGTGAAAATCCAAATCTTTTATCGAAATTACCAAAATATGAGTACGTTTGTAAAACTAAGATTTTCTCCAAAACTTTCAACAGGTAAATATTTCATTTTCAAATGGCATGAGGAAAGTACATCTCTATGCCTACATGTCAATGTGTATGTGAAGTCATAAATGACGCAATGTCGTACATCATGAGGAAAATGCATCTCAATTCTTGTATGTCAAGTGTGCATGTCGAATGCAATGCAACTCAATGATAAAACCATATGCATACTCTCAGAGTATCAATTCACTCAGTCCTCCCAGTCACTCAGTCCTCAAAGTCACTCAGTCCTCCCAATCACTCGGCACTCACTTTCGGAACTGGCATTGGCACTCACACTCAGTATGTACCTGCGCTCACTGGGAGTGTACAAACTCCGGAGGAGCTCCTTCAGTCCAAGCGCTATAACAAGCCAATCATGACATAAATCGATAAAGAATGCTGCAGCGTGAATCCCGATCCCATCATAAATCAATAAAACCTGCTGCGGTGTGCAACCCGATCCCATCAATATCCTCACCATCAGGCCCTCGTCCTCACTCAATCAACAATCTCTCCAGTCTCTCGGGCTCACAATGTCATGAAAAATCAGCCCAAAATGATGATTTGATGTATCAATATATGGTAACGGATACTGAGATATAATATATAAATGAATGCGTATGACCCAGTATGTAATTGCAATGTAAGCAAATAACTCAACAACAGAAATGACCTCAGTGGGTCCCAACAGTATAAGCATATAGCCTAGACATGGTTTCTAACATGGATCACAACTCAATTACTCTAGCACGTAGAGATTTTATGGATACAAATAAGATTAGGTAACTACACAGTACCACAGAAATAACCGAGTCACAATTCATACGGTGCACGCCCGTCACTTAGCATGTGCGTCACCTCAACACCAAACACATATCACGTATATTCAGGGGTTCATACCCTCAGCACCAAGTTCAGAAGTGTTACTTACCTCGAACAAGCCAAATCCAATACCGAGCAAGCTAAGCGATGCTCCAAAAATGCCATCCCGCACATACCGACCTCCGAACGGCTCGAAACTAGCCAAAAGCAACTCAAATACCTCAAATAAAGCCAAAGAAAACAAACCCAATCGTTAAAGGTCAACTATTTAATTAAAGCCCAAAAGTCCAACCCGGGACCGCACCTCGGAACTCGACGAAACTTATAAATCCGACAACCCATTCAATTACGAGTCCAACCATACTAGTTTCACTCAAATCCGACTCCAAATCGATGTTCAAAACTCAAAAACTCACTCTATGAAACTTTAGGCTAAACCCCCCTAATTTCTCTTTATAATTCATAATCCAATTACCAAAAACAAAGACAGAATCACGAAATAAAATCACGAGTGAGTAAAGAATGCTTACCCCAAGTAACATAGTGAATTTCCTCTCCAAAGTCGCCCGAACCGAGCTCCAAAATTCAAAAATGAGAATAAAATGACCAACCCTTGAATATATAGCTTCTGCCCAGCGATATTCACTTTTGCGAACCAAGGGCTGCTTCTGCGGCGTCGCTTTTGCGACAAAATTCACGCTTCTATGATCACAACTAACCAGCCAAACCCTCGCACCTACGGAACAGTATCCGCTTCTGCGACTTCACTGGTGCGAGCTCCTCTTCACTCCGGCGTAAGACCCCGCTTTTGCGCCCAAACTCACCGCACCTGCGCCTTCGCAGATGCGAAGGAACCTTCATTTCTGCGGCACCTGCTCCCAGTATCATTCCCGCCTCTATGAATCCACTGTCGCTTTGGCGGCTCTGCACCTACGCCCCTAGCTCCGCAGGTGCGGTCACACTAGCCTAGCCAGAAATGATCCAAATGAACCTAACCTCATCCGAAATTCCTCCAAACCAGTCGAGACACCGTCCGAATATACCAACAAGGCCCATAACATAATACATACCTACTCGAGGACTCAAATCACACATAACAACATCGAAACGACGAATCGCACCTCAAATCGAACTTAATGAACTCTTGAACTTTCAACTTCCAAATCTCGCACCGAAACATATCAAATCAACTCGGAATGAACTCAAATTTTGCACACAAGTCCCAAATAACATAACGAAGCTATTCCAATTCCCGGAACCACAATCTGAATCTGATATCCACAAAGTCAATTCCCAATTAAACTTATGAATTTTCCAAACCTTCAAATTTCCAGCTTTCGCCAATTAGCACCGAATCCTTCTAGAAATATCCAAATGCAAATCCGGGCATACGCCCAAGGAAAAAATCACCATCCGTACCTAACGTCCCTCAGGTTTTCGGGTAGGATTTCGTTCCATTTTCCTTTGGCGTCGATTAACCTCTTTTTAAAGTTTTGGAGTATGGTTTTGCTGGTAGATTTAGCTTGTCCATTCCCATTTAGATGATAAGGTGTTGATAGTATCCTTTTGATCTTGTGGTATTCAAGAAATTTGGTTACTTTGCTATCGATGAATTGTTTCCCATTGTCGCATACAATCTCACTCGGCATTCCGAATCAGCATACGGCGTGGTCCCAAATGAAATCGATGAATTTCTTCTCCCTGACCTTTTCGTACGCCTGGGCTTCCACCCATTTAGAAAAATAGTCAGTCATAAACAATATAAATTGAGCCTTACCGAGTGCCCATGGATGAGGGCCGACGATGTCCATTCCCCACTTCATGAACGAGAAGAAGAAGAAGAAGCATTTTTCCGGCGGAGGCCGAATATTGCTAAAATTTTATTACTAGGGACAAAAATTAAGTGGGTGTCTTCTACAAAAAAAATAATCCTAGTTTTTACATTTTGCAAATTTTAGTCGGTGGCTTATTGAGATTGTTTGGTTGGTTGGGTAAAGGGTAATATTTTCGCAATAAAATGCGAGATTATTTTATCCCACATTTTATTATGAATATTAATTAATCCTAAGAACTATTTCTTACAAAAATAATGAGATTATCTATCCAATATAGAGAGTCCGGAACCAAAAGGTTGTATTTTGGAACTTAAAGCCCAAGTGCTTGAATTTTTCAAGTACTGTCTTAATATAATGAGATTGTGACAATGCCAGACCTTGAGGAGTCTTATGGATCTTAATTCCCAGAATTAAATCAGCAACTCCCAAGTCTTTCATATCAAACTTGCTATTGAGCATACGCTTAGTAGCATTTATGTTGGCAATGTCATTACTCATTATCAGCATATCATCCACATATAGGCAAACAATGACTATGTTATTTGGAACATTTTTAATGTACACACATTTATCACATTCATTTATCTTAAAACCATTTGACAACATTGTTTGGTCAAATTTCGCATGCCATTATTTGGGTGCTTGTTTTAGTCCGTAAAGAGACTTAACAAGTCTACATACCTTCTTTTCTTTACCTGGAACCACAAACCCTTCAGGTTGTTCCATATAAATTTCTTCCTCCAACTCTCCATTTAAGAATGCCGTCTTAACATCCATTTGATGAATTTCAAGACCATACACTGCAGCTAATGCTACTAACATCCGTATGGACGTAATTCTTGTAACTGGAGAGTATGTATCAAAGTAGTCTAGACCTTCTCGTTGTCTATACCCTTTGACTACGAGTCTTGCCTTGAATTTATCAATAGTGCCATCATCTTTGATTTTTCTCTTAAAAATCCATTTAGAACCCAAAGGTTTATTTCCAGGAGGAAGATCAACCAATTCCCATGTATGGTTGTTCAATATGGATTCTATTTCACTATTGACTGCCTCTTTCCAAAACAATGATTCCGAAGAAGTCATAGCTTCTTTAAATATTTGAGGCTCATCCTCCAATAAGAAAGTCACAAAATCTGGTCCAAATGAAGTAGAAGTTCTTTGACGTTTACTATGTCTTGGATCCTCCTGATTACATGTACTTTCTTTTGTTTCTTCCCGAGGTCGTTTAGATCCTTCACCAAACGACTCACATTCCTTTTTATACGGATATATATTTTCAAAAAACTCAGCATTATCTGATTCTATAACCGTATTATTATGAATGTCGGGATTTTCTGATTTATGAACCAGAAATCGATATGCTTTTTCTATTTGTCGCATATCCTATGAAAACACAATCAACGGTTTTCGGTCCTATATTTACCCTTTTGGGTTTAGGAACTTCACTTTTGCCAAATACCCCCACACTTTAAAATAATTCAAGTTGGGCTTCCTTCCTTTCTATTTTTCATATGGAATGGATTGTGTTTTGCTATGGGGTACTCGATTTAATATTCGATTAGCCGTAAGAATGGCTTCCCCCCACAAGTTCTGTGGCAAACCAGAACTTATCAACAACGCATTCATCATCTCCTTTAATGTGCGATTCTTTCTTTCCGCAATCCCATTAGATTGGGGCATGTAAGGGGCTGTTGTTTGATGAATAATTCCATATTCTAAACATATTTCTTCAAAAGGAGATTCATATTCACCACCCCTATCACTTCTTATCATTTTTACTTTCTTGTTAAGTTGCGTTTCAACTTCATTTTTGTATTGCCTGAATGCGTCTATTACTTCATCTTTACTATTCAGTAAGTAAACATAGCAATATCGAGTACCATCGTCAATAAAAGTTATGAAATACTTCTTTCCACCGCGAGATGGTATTGACTTCATGTCACAAATATCTGTGTGAATTAAGTCTAAAGGATTTGAATTCCTTTCAACTGACTTATAAGGATGTTTAACATACTTAGATTCCATACATATTTGACATTTTGATTTTTCGCATTCAACCTTAGGCAGTACTTCCAAGTTAATCGATTCCGAATAACTCGAAAACCAAAACCGAAGATTCACATAAGTCATAATACATCATACGGAGATACTCATGCCCTCAAACTACCGAGCGAAGTACAAATGCTTGAAATGACCGGTCGAGTCGTTACATTCTCCCTCACTTAAACATACGTTCATCGTCGAACGTGTCAAGAGTCATTCCAAAGCCATCAAATCGCCTTGTAACCTTACCACGCACGTACCCCAGGGTGATCCCACGTCACCCTATTCCATATAGGCATGACAACGCAACATAACTTAGATCATTACTTCAATCTTAGCCCGTAAACCATAGAATTCAATTCCCAACATTCGGAATTTCGTGTAAGATCTGAATCTCGCATCTACACACTGTATAAGTGTGAACAAGCTGTATCAAGCCATAACCATAACCCAAGATGCAATCACATGATATACCACATAACTCAAATACTCATAGCAATAATTCCGACCACAATAACTGCTCGAAGCAAACCCGGTAACGGTAATAAACCTCGTATCAAACAAAACCTCGTTCTAAAACCTTTGTACATTGCCAATGATGGAAGAAACACGCAGAAACTCATTACCACTTATCATATCAACAAGCCATGGAGCCCCCTCTCTTTTGACAAGAACTGTGGCCAATTTCTAAGCCGACCAACAACATTATCCTTACAAATATACCACAATCAGATCCGATAGCACCCATTCTATGTTCAACGACCTTATCTTATCAAATACAAGCTACTCTACTGACATGCCACACCAATACTACCCAGAGCCACAAATCGTGCAATCCGTGCACCAATACGCAACAATTCAAATGTACTCAAACATAGAAAATGACTCTAATGAGAGAACCGTCCCACAAGCTCAACAAGTACCACCACAACCGTAATGTTACAAACCCATATTACATAGTAGAACCAAGACTCACGAATCTAACACAAAGGATCATATCCCAACATAACCCGGCTGCAATGCGTGACCCATCTAGACACGAGTCCATATGGAATACCTCAAGCCACCATGCTCAAAATTAATAACTACACGCAATTCGACATCAAATACCCGAAGTGTATGACCATAACCACAGAGAAGCAAATAGCACAATATACCACAGTCCGGAGAGAACATAACTAAGGCGCAATCAACCATTCGACAACCTAATAACCATCTCGTTCAAATCCCGCTACAAGGCCCAAACAGAACCGCGTCATGTCTGCTTATAACCAACAAATCAAAAACCCCCGTGGAATAGAAGGGTAACTCATAGAACATATCAAAACATGAATACACTCAACTCTGACCGAATGGTGCATCCCTCAACAATAGAAGTACAAAGTCAATCAATCCGACCCGGTGTAAATACACATCCTTATTGGGCCTACCAATGGACCCCAAATCAATTCTGGTCACCCAGAAATAGATAAATAACCCTCCAAAAGTCTGCAATGACTGAATCATAACACATACTAACATCTGGCTAGCTTTGGTCACAACTTCACAGCCCACAATCACAAAATAATCTGCTTATGAGAACTCCCAGTCTCCAAATTCATAGAACACACGAATTACCATATCTTCTCCCAACTCTACCGCCTGAATGTCTAATATCTCCCGTACACAATCATCCTATGAGAAGTACTTCCATACTTCTTCCGTGCCACATAGCAAAATATGAATATCAGCAGTCGATCAACCAGGTGAGTACCGCAATACCCAATGAAGCATCTGTAAATCAACACTCAGTGCGCCTTCTGAAATGCGCACCCTTCTCAGGAATTACCAAGCAGTTATAACATCCATCTATATATCTAAAACTGTCCATGATGTCCAAAATTCATGGCCTTCCCTCCAAATATGAATCGTGACTTTGCACATGCAAAACTCCATCCTACACAACACACCACATCTATCATGCCATCATATAAAACGTACAAGAATCTCATAATCAACTTTAAGTCATTAGCAAAATACATACCCGATCAGTCAGAAACCTTCCATTTGATCTCATCCAGGAGAAAAATCACAATACCCAATATGTTCTTCACCCTAGTAGGAAATATCCATCCCAAGCCATGATAGAACCCATCGAGAACTCTTCGAAACCCATAACCAAACCATCAGAACTGAGTCTCTCTAACTCAACCAGGCCACGCAGGTTTCCAAACCCAAGAGTATTGACACCAAAACACCTGTAGAGCCTCACCACATCATAAGTACCCAAAGAACCGATCATATCTATTACCATACTGATCCAACCTACTACCAAGTTGTCCCATTTCTCCGAGTTCATTCCAAATTGCCCTCAAGATGACACTTCTCCTTGTTATAATACCACGATCCTCGCCCAAAGCTCACCACAAGAGATCCTAGCATAAAACACACCGCCCTAAGGCCCATAAGCTGTAGTATTCCCTTTTATGCCCCCCCAAACGTACCGCAACCGAGATACCCACTCTGAAGAGACCTTTTGTGAATCTAAAGCCATTTCCTCCACCTTTATGATACCGAAATGTAAAATCCATAATGATATAGAAATACCGCGAGTCTAGACACCATCCAATGTAAATCTCATATCCTAGCCATATACAAATCCAGAAAAATTGTCAATTGCTATATATAATTCTTGAATCCATTAGATCCTTTTCGAGAGTCATCCATTCTGCTCAAATATCAACTGCGTTGCCCAAACGGGCCAAATGACATGTGCCTTGTTAGCACAACAATACCCAAAGAAGTAATCCACACCTTTAAGAAACCGAGCAATTACCTACCCCACGCGCACTACATCCTTCATGAATAACAACTCAATCATCCCATGATTCCCATATACCCATAAATTGTAACACATCCCGTATCCAGAAATGTTTTTACTCGAGTCATCCTCGATCTCAACCTCTGCAAGTCATAACCGATCCACAAGTATGCCTCATTCCAAAACCAATGCAACACTTAACCATACAATCAAATCATTGATAGAAGACTCCCCCACTTAGCTCAATGCCATAGAATATAACGTCTGATAACTCACCATGACCATACTCTATTTCTGCCATAATACTGTAGGGAGATTAAACGAAATCCTTCATAAGCTTACATAACACAAACCATATAGTACCTCAAATCATCTACTAAGCCCGCATATATCCACATGACGATCATGTCAACTTTCTCAACCAAATTCAAATTCAAATCTCAACACATATACCTCGCTGGTAGAAAGGAAACTCTCCACGCAACATTATAAGGATCACACCTTTGTAGTTTACTCTGCAGGAGATAACCCACATGCTTAGCTTCAAATTGGCATCTTGCTATACCCTTTAGTAGCCGCGATTACTACGCCATCACTAAATTTTCCTGAGTCTGAACTCACCACACGACATGAAAATCTACTTCGTTCCACAATTAAACAACATGAAAAATCTTTCAACACACTCAACTCGAGACTATACGTCACATCAAGACATCAATCTAGCACCCAATAGTCCTTTTTACATCTCATGAAAACTCTTTTCATCACATTCAAATCATCTGAACACATCCCGTAGTCACATCATACTCATCATATAGCCATCCAACCACTCATCGAGTCACAAATTCCACTCAGAGGGACGCTACCAAACATATAAGTCCAAAAGCACGTGCTCACACAACCGAAATCCCCGTGCTCAAGCTACAGTTATAAACCGGACTCAATTCCTCTAGACTGGCTCATCATGAAATCACATCTCGCACATCATCCATGGAATCACAAGCCAGCAATGCACGGCTTACCGAGCGTTCACATGTGCACACGAATGCGTGGAAGGAATTCAAATAGTTATGTTTCAAGATGAATCAATGCCGCATGATAAGGAAAGAAAGATGGAAAGTTTATCCTAAATGCCCTGTAGGCTCTCGAAGATAGGTATGGACGTCATCATACCAATCCGCAAGACTATACTAGACACTTGATCATGACTTATAGAACTTATAAACCTAGAGCTCTGATACCAACTTATCACGACCCAAAATCCACCTAGTCGTGATGGCACCTAACCCAACCCGTCATGTAAGCCAATTAACAACTATCCAATTTAAATGAGATTTATTAAGAAAAGAAATGAAAATACAACTGCTTTATACAAGAATTTCCCAAGGACCTGTAGTACAAATCATGAGCTTCTAAGATTTAGAATTTACAAAGCTGGTATGAAATAAAGTACATCATCTGTTTGAAATATACATGAACAAATTAAAATTCTAAAGCTACCAAGATCAAAAGGCAGCTATGACCGGAACACAGGTATATCTTCAAATCCAGCTCCCGTCGTGCACAACAACATCAGCATCCAACATCTGCATGCAAGGTACAAAAGTGTAGTATGAGTACAACTGACCCCATGTACCTAATAAGTAACAAACCTAACCTTAGGTTGAAAGTAGTGACGAGCTGGAGCAAAGGTCGGAGTCCAACACCAATAGTCAAGAACAGTTCATAACAACATAAAGATATAGTGCTCAACTCGTTCACAGTTCCAGAATATAGGCATGCTTTTCAAGTATGTCAGTGAAAACCCAATTCTTTTATCGAAATCACCAAAATATGAGTATGTTTGTAAAACTGTGATTTTTCCCAAAACTTTCTACAAGTAAATATTTCATTTTCAAATGGCATGAGGAAAGTACATCCTTATTCCAACATATCAATGTGTATGTGAAGTCATGAATGACACAATGTCGTACATCATGAGGAAAATGCATCTCAATGCCTGTATGTCAAGTGTGCATGTCGAATGCAATGCAACTCAGTGATAAAACCATATGCATACTCTCAGATTATCAATTCACCCAGTCCTCCCAGTCACTCAGTCTTCACATTCACTCAGTCCTCATAGTCACTCAGTTCTCCCAATCACTCGGCACTCGTTCTCGACACTCGCACTCGACACTCGCACTCAGTAGGTACCTGCGCTTACTGGGGGTGTACAGACTCTGGAGGGTCTCCTTCAGCCCAAGCACTATAACAAACCAATCATGGCATAAATCAATAAAACATGTTGCGGCGTGCAGATCGATCCCATCAATATCCTCATCATCAGGCCATCGACCTCACTCAATTAACAATATCTCCAGTCTCTCGTTCTCACAATGTCATAAAAAATCAGCCCAAAATGATGATATAATGTATCAATAAATGGTAACAGAGACAGAGATATGATATGCAAATGAATGCGTATGACCGAAAATGTAATTGCAATGTAAGAAAATAACTCAACAACAGAAATGACCTCAGTGGGTCCCAACAGGATAAACTTATAGCCTAGACATGGTTTCTAACATGGATCATAACTCAATTACTCTAGCACGTAGAGATTTCATGGATACAAATAAGATTAGGTAACTACATAGTACCACAAAAATAACCAAGTCACAATTCACACGGTGCACGCCCACACGGCCGTCGCCTAGCATGTGCGTCACCTCAACACCAAACACATATCATGTATATTCAGGGGTTCATACCCTCAGCACTAATTTTAGAAGTGTTACTTACCTCAAACAAGACAAATCCAATACTGGTCAAGCCAAGCGGTGCTCTAAAAATGACATCCCACATGTATCGACCTACGAACATCTCAAAACTAGCCAAAAGCAACTCAAATACCTCAAATAAAGCCAAAGTAAACAAACCCAATCGATAAAGGTCGAATCTTTAATCTAAGCCCAAAATCAGCCCAAAATTCCAACACGGGCCCGCGCCTCGAAACTAGACAAAACTTATAAAATCTGACAAACTATTCAATTACAAGTCCAGCCATACTAGTTTCACTCAACTCCGACTTCGGATCTATGTTCAAAACTCAAAAACTCATTCTATGAATCTTTAGGCAAAACCCCCCACTTTCTCATTATAATTCATAATCCAATTACCAAAAACGAAGACAAAATCATGAAATAAAATCACGAGTGAGTCAAGATTGCTTACCCCAAGTCACATGGTGAATTTCCTCTCCAAAGTCGCCCAAACCGAGCTCCCAAATCCCAAAATGAGAATAAAACAACCAATCCTCGAAAATATAGCTTCTGCCTAGCGATTTTCGCTTTTGCGACAAAATTCACGCTTATATGATCATAACTAACCTTCCAAACCCTCACACCTGCGGAATAGTATCCGCTTCTACGACATCGCAGGTGTGAGCTCCTCTTCGCTCCTGCGCAAGACCCCATTTCTGCACCCAAACACACCGCACTTGCGCCTTCGCAGATGCGAAGAAACCTCTGCTTCTGTGGCTCCTGTTCCCAACAGCATTCCCCCACTGCTATTCCACTACCACTTTTATGGCTCCGCACCTACGCCACTAGCTCCTCATGTGTGGTTACATCAGAAGCCCAGCCACACCAGCCATGCAAAAAATGATCCGAACGAACTGAACCTCATCCGAAACTCCTCTGTGCCACTCGGGACCCTGTCCAAATATACCAACAACTCATATAACATAACTCAGAACTACTCGAGGCCTCAAATCACACATAACAGCATCAAATCGACGAATCGCACCTCAGATCGAACTTAATGAACTCTTAAACTTTCAGCTTCCAAATCTCGCGCTGAAACATATCAAATCATCTAGGAATGAACTCAAATTTTGTACACAAGTCCAAAATAACATAACAAAGCTATACCTATTCCCTAAACTACAATCTAAATCTGATATCCACAAATTCAACTCCCGGTCAAACTTATGAACTTTCCAAACTTTTAAATTTCTAACTTTCACCAATTAGTGCCGAATCGATCTAGAAATATTCAAATGCAAATACGGGCATATGCCCAAGTCCAAAATTATCATTCGGACCTAACGGAGCCCTTAAAACTTCATTCTAGCATCAAATTCACAAAAGTCAAACTTGGTCAACTCTTCCAACTTAAAGCTTAAATCATGAAATTCATTCTTTCAAATAAATATCGAATAACCTGAAAAGCAAAATCGACGATTCACATAAGTCATAATATATCATACTGAGCTACTCATGCCCTCAAAATATCGAGCGAAGTACAAATGCTCGAAATGACCGATCGGGTCGTTACACCTGACCTCGTCACTACTCTACTGAGGTTAGGCTTGATACTTACTGGGTGCAGTTCTGGTGTACTCATGCTAAGCTTCTGTGCATTTTTGTGCAGATCCAAGTATTCTAATTGTGTTGTTAAGAGTTGCATCTGCGCGGCGGGAGACTTCAAGGTATACTTGCTTGACATTCGCAGGCCTCAGAGTCACCATCTTACTTCATTATGCTACCGTTAAATTGTAATTCAAAATAATATTGTGCTTAGAAATTCTAGTGTATTTTACTAGTGCTTATGAATCTGTAATACCAGTTTTGGAAAATTTATAACTATTGACCACTTGCGGCTATGTATGTCATTTAATGGTTTATGATAAATAATTAAATAGTTCAATTCTGTTATTAAATCAGCATGTGTTAGGCTTACCTAGTCTTAGAGACTAGGTGCCATCACGACATCCTAAGGTGGGAAATTTGGGGTCGTGAAGAATTAGTATCAGAGCTCTAGGTTCATAGGTGCTACGAGTCATAAGTAAGTTTAGTAGAGTCTTGTGGATCAGTATGAAGACGTTTGTACTTATCTTCGAGAGGCTACAAAACTATTTGGAGCCACCCCTACATTCCTTGTCGTGCGACTTTGATTTAGTTTGAAGCATATATCTTATATCCATTTGCATCCACTCGTATATGATGTTGTGCGCTCGGTATCAGCTATGCTCAGACGGCTTGTAATGCTGCGAATAGGCTACGAGGGGGCCATAGATGCTCGATCATCGTCTCGAGGTATTGTCCATACTAAGGACACAGACATATTGGTAGATATTCAGTTGTTCAAGTGTAGGATGCAACTGGTTTGCGTATTTTCTTGGTGTTGTACGAGCTTATGAAGGTTGGTAATGTGGATCATCGGATGTTGTATCATATAACTCCGTGCCAAGTGGGGGAGTCTACTATCGATGATCAGATTGCATGGGCAAGTGTCATATCAGTCTTGGGTTTGAGGTATATATGCAGTGTTGAGGGGTTCATTGGAATTGTACATGACTAAGATCTGAGATTTTCATAGGATGGTGCCGGAACTTCCAGAATATCTGTATTATTGCTAAATCTACATTCCAGTATCAGAGAGGTTAGAAAAATATCTTCATATTAACAGAAGGTATCTTCAGAGTGGGTAACTTGGTTGTAACATTGTTGGGTGCTCCAGAGGAAATACATCGATTTATGAATTTTCGGACGACGTGATTCGTGCTAGGGTCTTTCGCAGCGAGCTTTGACTTAGGATCATTGTGTACCAATACGAGAAAGTGTTGACATGAAGACAAGTCGAGGAGGATTAGAAGAAATGAGTTAGCTCAGTGGTGTTGGGTCAGCATAGCAACAAAGGTAACTGGTCTTTTGTGTGGTATTGCTTCACCTGCATTCTATGGAAATACTCTTGGGTTTGACGACTTGCGTGACTTGGTTGAGTTGGGGAAGTTCAGTTCTGATGGCTTGGTGATGTGCAGACTGGCCTCGAAGATTTCTTGATAGTGTCGACCACAACTTGAGCTAGATGTCTGCTGCCGGCATAAGGAACCTGTTACGTGTTATGATTTTCACCTGGATGGGGTCACTAGTACTAGACAACATGGATAATTTCAGATGTTTAGATGAACGCTGGCATTAGTTGATACCACCTAAGAAGAGTGCGCACTCCAGAAGGCGCACTGTGGTTTGACTTACGGATGCCTAACTGTTATTACAGTAATTGCCTGATTGATCGACTGCTGATGTCCAGATTTTGCTTTGTGACACGAAAAAATTATAAAAGTACTTCTCGTGGGCTGACTGTATGTGAGGAATGTGTCAATTATTTGAGTAGTGTAGTTGTGATCGGATATGAAGATTACAGTATTCTAGGGATTTGAAGACTAAGAGGGTTCTCGAGGAAGATTTTTCCATTGTTGTGAACGATGAAGGTATGTTAAGAGGTTGGTAACTGATGGTATGTACTATAGATATGTTATTGTGGGCTTTTTGGAGGCTATCTACCTACTTCAGAAGGATCAAAATTGATTTGGAGGCTAATAGTAGGTCTAATAAGGATGTATGTTCTAAATCTGGTCAGATTTATCTACTCAACACATTTATTATGGAGGGATATGTTATCGATTAGGGTGGATCACATTTGTGTTCTGATATGTCTCAAGTGTTACTGTCCTATGCTACGATGGGTTGTGATCTGTTGGTTATCTACACACCGATGCAGTTATGTTTGGGCTTTGCAGCAAAATTCGAGCAAGATTGCTCTTGGGGTGTTGAATGGTTGATTGTGACTTAGTTATCGTCTTCCTATTTTTGGTATATAGTGATATCCATATCTCCATAGTTATGGTCACATGCTTCATGTGTTTAACATTGATATGCTTATAGTTGTTGATTGTGAGTACCATGGATCGACGTATTCCAAGTGGACCAGTGTCGGATTGGGTCATGCATCGCAGCGGCATTACGCTGGGATATGATCCTTTGTCATTATTTTATGTGTTATGTTTCCCCTTGTATGGTGGATTGATAACATTGCGCTTTGTGGTGGTATTTGTTGAGTTAGTGGGAAGGGTTCTTCATTTCCATTTTCTTTCCATCATTGAGTATATTTGAGTTATTGTTTATTAGTGCACGGATCGCATGGTATATGGCTCTAAGTAGGATTTGTGTGTCAGGTCGGTCGAGTAGCTTGTACCGGATGTGGTGAGTCTATTGGGCCTGAAATGAGTGCCATCGAATTTGATTATGATATGTTTGTAAGAATTGTGTCACTAGTCAACTTAGATTTTAGCTATGGTTCTTATCGAGTAAGAGACCTCCACGACTTGTTAATATGATGGGTGTTTATGAGTTTCTAAATGTTTCTTTCATCATTGGTAGTGCACGAAGGTTCAGAACAAAGTTTTAGTTGATATGAGGTTTGTTACCGGTGTCGGGTTGGTTATCGAGTAGCTATTATAGTCGGAAGTTATTGTTATGAGTATGTGAGTTATGTGGTATATCATGTGATCATGTCTTGAGATATGGTTATGGATTGATACAGCTTGTTCAGAGTTATACGATGCATAGTGCAAGAATTTGGTCATATAATGAGTTACGGATGTTGGGAATTTGGTTTTTAAGGTTTATGGACTAAGGTTGAAGTAAGGATCCTTTGTTAGGTGGTGTTGTCGGGCTTATTTAGATTGGGGTAACGTGGGATCACCCATGTTTATATGTATGGAGAGAGTATATGGTGATTTGTTGGCTTTGGAACAGCTCTAGGCATGTTCGAAGACGAATGTATGTTTAAGTGGGGGAGAATGTAACGACCCGACTGGTCATTTTGATCTTTAGTGTTCCATTTGTGTTGAGTTTCATGTTATGTATTATTACTTGTGTGTATGACTGTTTTTGGTTTCCGAGCGATTCAGGATTGATTTGGAATAATGATTCTCATTTTAGAAGCTTTAAGTTAGAAGAGTTGATCAATGATTCT
The DNA here is from genome assembly GCF_000715075.1 of Nicotiana tabacum. Classification (NCBI taxonomy): domain Eukaryota; kingdom Viridiplantae; phylum Streptophyta; class Magnoliopsida; order Solanales; family Solanaceae; genus Nicotiana; species Nicotiana tabacum. The sequence continues at coordinate 33,135 of NW_027438578.1, forward strand.
TGTTTTTTGGTAAACAATATCGGAATCAAGTTTTAATTATTCCAATAAGTTTGTATAATGATTTTTGACATGTCTACAAAGTTTGGTTAAATTCCGATGAGTTTTGAATAAGTTTGGATTGTATGATGATTGTTTTCGGTTTCGACGTCGATTTGAGCATAAATATTACCATATTGAGAAAACGGTCTTTGATTCACGTTTTGACTAAACCATTATATCCGTATGGTAATTTTGGAACCAAAGCAAATGAAATCATCAAGTTTCAACATCGTATGAGGAATTTATGGTCATTTTCCTAATAATTGGTTTGCGAGATTTTTCAGATTACTTACGAAATTGCCACTGAATTCGTATTTAAAAATCTGCACTATTTCCAAATATTGAAACCAACATATCTCCTTCATTATAAGGTCAAATGTAGTGATTAAAAAACCTAACTTCACTAGAATTTCACGAGAAATATATTGGAGGTATCAAAAGTGAGTTTCTGGATCGTTTGGCACAAGAAATGAGGCACAACAGCTGGGCATTTTTGGCTATAAATGTTGTTGGAGTTTTTTTCACATCTTGAAAGTATGGGATTGAGAAAATTCAAGGATATTCTTCAAGTTTCTTCCATGGGGTAAGTGTTTTCTACTCGGGTTTATTTATATTTTGTTATTTCATCTTCGTTTTTAGCATTTGATTGATGATTTCAAAAGTGAAATTAGGGTTTTTTGTCTAAACTTTTCTAAAGTGAGTTTTTGAGTTTTGAACATTGATTCAGAGTCAGAATTGAGAGAAACAAGTATAGTTGGACTCATAATCGAATGGGTGTCGAATTTTGTGAGTTTTGTCGGGTTTAGAGGTGCGGGCCTAGGTTTGACTTTTTGGTTGACTTTGGGTAATGTGTAAAGATTCGACCTTTATCAATTGGGTTTGCTTCCTATGACATTATTTGATGATTTTGAGTTTCTTTTGGCTAGTTTCGAGCCATTCGGAGGATGAGTTGAGCAGGATGGCGCTTCTAGTGTATCGATTGGGCTTGTTTGAAGTAAGTATCTTGGCTAACTTTGTGTGGCAGAAACTACCCCTTAGGATTTGGGTTGATTGCGCAATTTATATTATTTGAAGGCCGTGTACGCAAGGTGACAAGTGGGTACACGAGCTATATGTGGTGTTTGACCGGTTTAGATTATCTAGACACTTTTCATGTTTTTAATTGAATTGGCATAACATGTTATATCTCTCATTGTTAATCTACTCTTACATGCTCTATCTGACGTTGTTAGCACTTGTTCTACATCTTACTTATTATTTTGCTCTTATATGCTTTAGTTGAAGTTATTGCTTTTCTTATTGTCTTGTTACCACTTAATCGTTGAATCACTTTTAATTGAAGTTGTTATTTCGTGGAATATCATCTTGTTGTTGGTGTTGAAGTTGCAATAGTCGTTATCACATTAAGGCAAAGTTGTTAATTGTTGAGATACCTTTTCTTGCTGAGCATTCTCTTTCATATTGTTATTTTTGAAATTCTTGAACACAATGTGGTTGTGCCATGGGCTATTTGTTATGGAAATATTGGTGTTGTTGACTTTGTTGCAAGTTGTGGCATATGGGCACTTGTGGTGCAAGTTATGATTGTGTTGTGATATTGATACATATGCGGTGGTTTAAGGCTAGGGGTTAATACACATGCAGTGAGATAAGGTGGGCTTGATATGCCTGCTGCTAGTAGGGGAACTACTTGAAGCCGCGCGGTCAGATAAGGTGGGCTAAAACGCGTGTATTTATTTTGGAAAATAATGATTTTCAAAACTAAATGTAAGGCTCACGCGGTGATATAAGAAAAGATTGTGATTGAATTGTGAAATGTGAATACGATGCGGTCACCTCAGTTGTGATTTTCATTGTATATTCCATGTTTGAACAACTTGTTGATTTGAACGGTCATTGTTCTTCCTTTAATCATTCATCCACATTTTGATGGTGTTTGGTTATTCATTGTTATCTTGGTGTTGTAACGATTGTGATTTCTTGTGTAAGTTATGCATTCTACGTGATTTGTTGTGTTACTTCAACATGCCAATTTGTGCCTCCATTATAACTTGGTGAATTGATTGTCAATGTGAATTTAATTGTGTGGAGTCACTATATCATATTTTATTTAGTTGTTGATAACATAATGATTTAAATAAAAGAATTATTAACATGCTTTATTCTATGTGCCTCTTAAAATAGAACTCATTATCTCACTCGGTTCCTTATTATTCTAAATGGTTGTTGTATTTTGACTATAATTATGTTCTCAAATTATACTCATCACCCTATTAGATGTTTACCTTACTTAAAATCGTTATCATGTTTTTCCTTAACAAATTATATATTTAATTCGTTAATTTAACTTAAGTTTTGCTTTGTTTAAAAATGATACTTTTATTCAATTTTATTGATTTCTATACTAAACCCATCTTATACTATGTTTCGTGCAAATTGTACATCATTTTACTTTACTTGATTTCTAGAATAAACTTATTATTTCATTTGATACATTATTTTATTCAAGATTCTTATTATGTTTTATGGTGTCTAAATATATCTTTCGCTCATCTAAATTAATATTTATCACGATTGCAAAGTACATGGTAGCACGTGGGCTTTGCCGCACGAAGATGATTGTTATTGTGGGAACGAGGTGCCATATGTGTAAGATTTGGAAATTGTGGTCCATGACTTGTGGTTTATGAGATGTGGTTCCTTGGGGTAATTTTTGTTGTAAGTCCACGCGTTGGGAGGGATTTGATTATTTGAGTTTTCATCCGTTTTTCCTGATTTGAGTTCATTTACATATCATCGGTGTTCTGATTATGTTGTTTGTTTATTACCCGTTTACTACTTGCTGCCATTTATGTTTCTATTACTTCTTTTTTGTTTATAAATCAATAATTTTTTTGCCCTTGGTCTTACATTGATGTTCTTTCCATTGTTAGCTTATGTATATCTTGAACAAGTTTTTATGTCTAGTAAGTGTCTCGACCTAGCCTCGTCACTACTCTACCGAGGTTAGGCTTGATACTTATTGGATACCGTTGCGGTGTACTCATGGTAAGCTTCTGCACATTTTTGTGCAGATCCAGGTATTCTGACTGTGTTGTTGAGAGTTGCATCTACGCGGCGGGAGACTTGAAGGTATACCTACTTGATGTTCGTAGGCCTCGGAGTCACCGTCTTACTTCATTATGCTACCGTTAAATTGTAATTCTAAAACAATATTGTGTTTAGAAATTCTAGTTTGTTTTACTAGTGACTATGATTCCGTACTACAAGTATAGGGAAATTTATAACTATTGACCACTTGCGGCTATGTATGTCATTTAATGGTTTATGATAAATAATTAAATAGTTCAATTCTATTATTAAATCAGCATGTGTTAGGCTTACCTAGTCTTAGAGACTAGGTGCCATCACGATATCCTAAGGTGAAAAATTTGGGGTTGTGACAAGTTGGTATCAGAGCTCTAGGTTCATAGGTGCTACGATTCATAAGCAAGTTTAGTAGTCTTGCGGATCGGTACGAAGACATTTGTACTTATCTTCGAAAGGCTAAAAAACTATTAGGAACCACTCCTTTCATTCCTTATCGTGCGACATTGATTCAGCTTGAAGCATATATCTTATATCCCTTTGCATCCACTCATATATGATGTTGCGCACTCAGTATCAGCTATGCTCCGACGACTTGTAATATTGCGGATGGGCTACAAGGGGGCCATAGATGCTCAATCATTGTCTCTAGGTATTGTCCAGACTAAGGACGCAAACGTGTTGGTAGTTCTTCAGTTGTTCAAGTGTGGGATGTAACTGGTTCGCGTATCTGATTGGTGATGTACGAGCTTATTATGGTTGGTAATGTGGATCACCGGATGTTGTGCCCTATAACTCCGCGCCAAGTGGGTGAGTCTACTATCGATAATCAGATTGCATGGGCAAGTGTCATATCAGTCTTGGGTCTGAGGTATATATGTAGTGTTGAGGGGTTCCCTAGAATTGTACATGTCTAAGATCTGAGATTTGCATGGGATGGTGCTGGAACTTGCAGAATATCTGTATTATTGCTAAATCTACATTCCAGTATCAGAGAGGCTAGAGAAATATCTTCAGATTCACAGAAGGTGTCTTTAGAGTAGGTATCTCGGTTGAAACATTGTTGGGTGCTCCAGAGGAAATATAGCGGTTTATGGATTTTCGGACGACGTGGTTCGTGCTAGGGTCTTCCGCAATAAGCTTTGACTTAGGATCGTTGTGTACCAATACGGGAAAGTGTTGACATGAAGATAAGTCGAGGAGGATTAGAAGAAATGGGTCAGCTCGGTGGTGTTGGGTCAACATAGCAACAAAGGTAACTGGTCTTTTGATATGGTAATGCTTCACCTATGTTCTGTGGCAATACTATTGAGTTTGACAGCTTGCCTGACTTGGTTGAGTTGGGGAAGTTCAGTTATGATGGCTTAGTGATGTGCGGACTGGCCTGGAAGAGCTCTTGATAGTGTCGACCATAGCTTGAGCTAGATGTCTGCTGTCAGCATAAGGAACGTGTTGCGTGTTATGATTTGCGCCTGGATGGGGTCATGAGTTATAGACAGCATGGACGATGTTAGATGTTTAGAAGAACACTAGCATTATTTGATACTATCTAAGAAGGGTGCGCACTCCAGAAGGTGCACTGTGGTTCGACTTGTGGATGCCTGACTAGTATTACCGTAATCGTCTAGTTGATCGACTGTTGATATCCATATTTTGATTGGTGGCACAAAAGAATTATAGAAGTACTTCTCGTTGGCTGACTGTATGTGAGGAATATGTAAGTTATTTGAGCAGTGTAGTTGTGATCAGATATGGATATTCTAGTATTCTAGGGATTTGTAGACTATGAGGGTTCGCGAGGCAGATTGTTCCATGGTTGTGAACGATGAAGGTATGTTAAAAGGTTGGCAACTGATGGTATGTACTATAGATATGTTATTGTGGCTTTTCGGAGGCTATCTACCTACTTTAGAAGGATTGGAATTGATTTGGAGGCTAATAGTAGGTCTAATAAGGATGTGTGTTCTAAATTAGGTCAAATTTATTTACTCAACACAGTTATTGTGGAGGGGTATGTTATCGGTTAGGTGGATCACATTCGTGTTCTAATATGTCTCATATGTTACTCTCCTATGCTGCGATGGGTTGTGATCTGTTGGTTATCTGCACACCGATGCGGTTATGTTTGGGATTTGTAGCGAAATTCTAGCAAGATTGCTCTTGCGGTGTAGAATGGTTGATTGTGCCTTAGTTATGGTCTTCCTATTTCCAGTATATAGTGATATCCATATCTCCATAGTTATGATCACGTGCTTTGTGTGTTTGATGTAGATATGCTTATGGTTGTTGATTGTGAGTATCATGGATTAACGTATTCCTAGTGGACCGGTGTCGGACTAGGTCATGCATCGCAGCGACATTATGCTAGGATATGATCCTTTGTGCTTATTTCGTGTGTTATGTTTCCCTTTGTATGGTGGATTGATAACATTGCGCTTCGTGGTGGTATCTGTTGAACTAGGGGGATGTGTTCTTTATTTCCATTCTCTTTCCATCATTGAGTATATTTGAGTTATTGTTCATTGGTGCACGGATTGCATGGTATGAGGCTCTAAGTAGGATTGGTGTGTTAGGTCGGTCGAGTAGCTTGTACTGGATGAGGTGAGGCTATTGGTCATGAAATGAGTGCCATCGAATTTGATTAAGGTATGTTTGTAAGAATTGTGTCACTAGTCAGCTTAGATTTTGGCTATGGTTCTTATCATGCAAGAGAGATCTACGACTTGTTAATATGATGGGTGGTTATAAGTTTCTATATGTTTCTTTCATCATTGGCAGTGTACGAAGGTTCAGAACAAAGTTTTAGTTGATATGTGGTTTGTTACCGATGTCTGGTTGGTTATCGAGCAGCTATTACAGTCGGAAGTTATTGCTATGAGTATTTGAATTATGTGGTATATCATGTGATCATGTCTTGAGATATGGTTATGGATTGATACAGCTTGTTCAGAGTTATACGGTGCATAGTGCAATAATCGGGTTATATAATGAGTTACGGATGTTGGGAATTTGGTTTTTAAGATTTATGGACTAAGGTTGAAGTAAGGATCCTTTGTTAGGTGGTGTTGTCGGGCTTATATGGATTGAGGTGATGTGGGATCACCCATGGTATGTGTATGGAGAGAGTATATGGCGATTTGATGGCTTTGGAACGACTCTTGGCACGTTCGAGGACAAACATATATTTAAGTGAGGGAGAATGTAACGACCCGACTGGTCGTTTTGAGCTTTAGAGTTCCATCCGTTTTGAGTTTCATATTATGTATTATGACTTTTGTGTATGGTTGGATTTGGTTTTCGAGCAGTTCGGGATTGATTTGGAATAATGATTCTCGTTTTAGAAGCTTTAAGTTGGAAGAGTTGATCAATGTTTGACTTTTTGGTTAACAGAATCAGAATCAGGTTTTAATTATCCAATAAATTTGTATGATGATTTTGGACATGTCCACAAAGTTTGTTTTGGATAAGTTTGGGTTGTATGGCGATTGTTTTCAGTTTCGACGTCAATTTGAGCATAATTGTTACCATATTGAGGAAACGGTCTGACTCATGTTTTGACTAAACCATTATATCTGCATCGTAATTTTGGAACTATAGCAACTGAAATCATCAAGTTTCGACATCGTATGAGGAATTTATGGTTATTTTACTAAGAATTGGGTTGCCAAAATTTTCAGATTAATTACGAAATTACAACTGAATTTGTATTTAAAAATCTGTACTATTTTCAAATATTGAAACCTTCTTCATTATAAGGTCTAATGGATTGAGTCAAAGGCCCAACTTCACTGGAATTTCACGAGGAATCTATTGGAGATATCAAAAGTGCGTTTCAGGATCTTTTGACATAAGAAACGAGACAGAACAACTGGGCATTTTTTGCTATAAATGTTGTTGGAGTTTTTTTCTCATCTTGAAAGTATGGGATTGAGAAAATTCAAGGATATTTTTCAAGTTTCTTCCTTGGGGTAAGTGTTTTCTACTCGGTTTTGATTATATTCCATGATTTCATCTTCCTTTTTAGCATTTGATTGATGATTTCAAAAGTGAAATTGGGGGTTTTTGTCTGAACTTTCCTAAAGTGAGTTTTTGAGTTTTGAACACCGATTCGGAGTCGGAATTGAGTAAAATAAGTATGGTTGGACTCATAATCAAATGGGTGTCAAATTTTGTGAGTTTTGTTGGGTTTCGAGGTGCGGGTCTGGGTTTGACTTTGAATAATGTGTAAAGATTCGACCTTTATCAATTGGGTTTGCTTTTTATGACATTATTTGATGATTTTGAGTTGCTTTTGGCTAGTTTTGAGCCATTCGGAGGATGATTTAAGCGGGATGTCGTTTCTAGTGTATCGATTGGGCTTGTTTGAGGTATGTATCTTGCCTAACTTTATGTGGAAGAAACTACCCTTTAGGATTTAGGTATATTGTGCTATTTATGTTATGTGAAGGCCGTGTACGCAAGGTGACAAGTGGGTACACGGGCTATATGTGGTGTTTGACCGGTTTTCATTATCTAGACTCTTTCCATGCCTTTAATTGAATTGGCATAATAGGTTATATCTCTCATTGTTAATATACTCTTACATGCTCTATTTGACGTTGTTAGCACTTGTTCTACCTCTTACTTGTTATTTTGCTCTTATATTCTTTAGTTGAAGTTATTGCTTTCCTTATTGTTTTGTTACCACTTAATTGTTGAATCACTTTTAATTGAAGTTGTTATTTTGTGGAATATCATCTTGTTGTTGGTGTTGAAGTTGTAATAGCCGTTATCACATTGAGGCGAAGTTGTTAATTGTTAAGATACCTTTTCTAGTTGAGCATTCTCATTCATATTCTTATTATTGAAATTCTTGAACACATTGTGGTTTAGCCATGTGCTATTTGTTGTGGAAATATTGGTGTTGTTGGCATGTTGTGGCATATGGACACTTGTGGTGCGAGTTATGATTGTGTTGTGATATTGATACGTATGCGGTGGTATAAGGCTAGGGGTTGATACGCATGCGGTGAGATAAGGTGAGCTTGATATGCGTGTTGCTAGTAGAGGAACTACTTGAAGCCACGCGGTGAGATAAGGTGGGCTAAAACGCATGTAGCTATTTCGGAAAAAAATAATTTTCAAAACTAAATGTAAGGCTCACGCGATGATATAAGAAAAAATTATGATTGAAATTGTGAAATGTGAATACGATGCGGTACCTCAGTTGTGATTTTCATTGTATATTCCATGTTTGAACAACTTGTTGATTTGAACGGTCATTGTTCTTCCTTCAATCATTCATCCACATTTTGATGGTGTTTAGTTATTCGTTGTTATCTTGGTGTTGGAACGATTGTGATTTCTTGTGTGAGTCATGCATTCTACATGATTTGTTGTATTGCTTTAGTATTACAATATGTGCCTCCGTTATAACTTGGTGAATTGATTGTCAATGTGAGTTTAATTGTGTAGAGTCACTATATCGTATTCTGTTGAGTTGTTGGTAAAGTAATGGTTCAAATAAAAGAATTATTAATATGCTTTATTCTATGTGCCTCTTAAGATAGAACTCGTTATCTCACTCGGTGCCTTATTATTCTAAATGGTTATCGTATTTTTACTATAATTAAGTTCTCAAATTATACTCATCCTCCTGTTAGATGTTTACCTTACTTAAAATTGTTATAATGTTTTTCCTTAACAAATTCTATATTTAATTCGTTAATTTAACTTATGTTTTGCTTTGTTTAAAAATGACATTATTACTCAATTTTATTTCTAAACTAAACCCATCTTATACTCTGTTTCGTACAAATTGTATATTATTTTACTTTATTGTATTTCTAGAATAAACTCATTATTTTAGTTGACACCTTAATTTATTCAAGATTGTTATTATGTTCTATGCTGTCTAAATATATCTTTCATTCATCTAAATTAATATTTATCATGGTTGCAAAGTACATGGTAGAACATGGGCTTTACCGTGCGAATGTGATTATTATTGTGGGCACGAGGTGTCATATGTGTAAGATTTGAAAATTGTGGTCCATGCCGTTGGTGTTACATTGATGTTCTTTCCGTTGTTATCTTATGTATATCTTGAACATGTTTCTATGTCTAGTAGGTGTCTCGACCTGGCCTTCTCACTACTCTACCGAGGTTAGACTTGATACTTACTAGGTACCGTTGTGGTGTACTCATGCTAAGTTTCTGCATATTTTTGTGCAGATCTAGGTTTTCTAACTGTGTTGTTGAGAGTTGCATCTATGCGGCTGGAGACTTCAAGGTATACCTGCTTTCCGTTCGCAGGCCTCAGAGTCATCATCTTACTTCATTATGCTACCGTTAAATTGTAATTCAAAATAATATTGTGTTTAAAAATTCTAGTGTGTTTTACTAGTGCTTATAACTCCGTACTACTAGTTTTGGGAAATTTATAACTATAGACCACTTTTGGTTATATATGTCATTTGATGGTTTATGATAAATGATTAAATAGTTCAATTTTGTTATTAAATCAGAATGTGTTAAGCTTACCTAGTCTTAGAGACTAGGTGCCATCACGACATCCTAAGTTGGGAAATTTGGGGTCTTGACATGAGTGATGATTACCAAAGAGTAACTAGACAAAATCTGGTAATGACAAGATTTAATTTAACTCATTTTATTTCTTATGTGTCATAATGTGAGAATCTAGCTAAGCTAATTTTTAACTCTTTTTATAAGTGAAGTCTTGTTATGAGAGAGTAAAGAATAGTGGAGCGTTTGGCCTCAAGATAGACCATGAAACCTCTAAATATAACAAAAGAGTGATAACCAACATGTTAATTTGAGTGCATGTATGATTTACTAAAGAACGTGGTTCTTTACCGTGTTCTTTAAAGTTGAAGTAAAGTAAGCAATAAAGTAAACACAACGATTTTTATGTGAAAAATTACCCTACTCAAAAGGTGCAAAAACCACGACCTACTACGTAGAATTTTCAACTTCAACTCCACTAGAACAATGAGCCAAAATGTATCAATTACAAGACTATAATTCAATACTCTCCAGTACTCCTACTATGACTATTTGATTTACAAGTTACTCTAACTTGTAAAACAAACACTCACTCCAACTCAGTAATTGTTTGTGACACTTGATTACAACTCAATTTTGTAAAACACATTCATTGAACTGACTCAAGAAGAATACAGTACTGGTACTCGACTAGAGTGAACAACATGTAATTCTTTAGTTGATGTGTAAAGGATGAATTCAGAAGTCCAAAACATATAGTATTTAAACGCCCAGACTTTGAGATCTTCTAGGAGTCCTATGCATAGTCATCTTCTCGTTTGATAGGACTCCGACTGTTCCAAGGACTCCACCAATTTTGGGATTCTTGTCTCTCACTGATTTATTCATATCTTCTTGGCAACAGCCCTTATCACATGTAGCAGCCTTCTTCCACAAAACTCGGACCTGTGTAACTTTAAGATAAAGTTATTATCTTGCACAGACGCACAATCATCAACTAGAGGTGTTGGTCCTTTACCCTGAGGAGCTGGATCTTAGAACAGTTAAGCAGCTACGTTGAGGACCTGGTTCTTTGAATCAATGTATTTAAACAAACTTTGTTAATCATCAAAATATCAATACTCAACAAATTCCCCCTTATTGATGATGATAAACTTTGTACACAGTAGAACCAGGTAATCACAAAAAGTACCATAGACAGACATGCATATTCACAACCCCCAGCCCTATCTTCCCCCTTTTGGCATCATCGAAAATAATTATCAAGGCAAACACACTAGGCTAAAGATCCAATATTGTACGAAGCATTAAAACAGTACAAGAGAAGTTATTTATTGGTGCCAAAAGAATCCCAAGGCTTTGTCTTCACCCATTAGAACAAAATAAACTTAACATACTGCAAGCTACTCAGACTAAAACAAAAGAAAAAAAAGTTAAAGCATCATTAGGATAGCAAAAGGAAATTAAGAACACTAGGAAGGAACATGTTCATGGGTGAGAGGTAGAGGGGGTCAATGCTTTCACAAGAGTGGAAATCTGTTGGGAATGAGATTTCCTATCTCTTCTAAGCTCTTCCCTAAGCTTCCTGGTTTCTTTTCTCAGCTCACCATTGTCTTCACGAAGCTTGGCATTCCCTTAAACAACCAACTCCAACCTCTTACATAGCTATGCTGCCCTGCTGCTCCCAGGTAGAATAGCAGATCATGTGTATCCCCTAGCCTTGATCTCCTCATAGCCACACTACATGAGGGTAACAACATCCAGAATATCATTGTGATTTCCATACTTAAGCTCAGGCAAGGCAATGTTGAGCTTGTCAAATAGCTAAGTCAACATGAAGCCATAAGGCATAGCATGCTTAGGCTTGGAAGTGTCTGCAGCTCTTGCCATATGCAAAATCATCAGGCTAGGGAGATTGATAGGTCTACCAGTGTCAAGTAGTTCCATTACATCCATGTCAAGCGGGGTAGCTTCATGCCTTCTTTCAGACCTCTGAGAAATGCAGGAATTAATAAAATAAAACAACAACTTGTGGAAGGGAGTCATATCAGTTTTGTACACCTTCTGGGAGCATCCAGTTCAAACTTTTGAGAGAACTTTCTTGTGACCACAATTCCAGTATCAACATCATTGTCTATGGATGACCACTTTTTCTTGAAGTAATTGTCAAATCCCAAAGAAGAAATATTCAGAAGCATCTCCAGCTCCTCAGCATCAAACTCCATTTCTAACCCTCTTACATTACTTTTGACTACCTCTTAATCAAATTGGAAGTTTGCATAGAACTCCACCACAGCAGGAACACATACAGGGGGGAAAGCTTTGACAAACATGTGCTTCTATCCTTACAACTCATGTTTTTTAACTAGTTAAGCCATCCCCTTTTCATTAGTGTTTGCAAAATTCTTCCCATTAATCATTTTTATGTTCCTAAACTCTGTGGGTCTATCAACTACAACTGGCATATTCTTTCTCTTCTTTCCTCTACTGGCCTTTGCAGATGGGATATCAATTTTTGTAGCTTTGGAAATGTTTCTCTTTTGCGTAGAGGACTTTTCTGGCAAAACAGACTCAGACTCATCTTCTTCATCCAGCTCAACCACCGGTTCTACAATTGAAACTTTCTTCCTTGGCTTCTTGGCACTTCTTGACTCCTTAATGATTTGTTCATAAACAACCTTTCTTTTACTCCTTGTAAAAGGAGTCTTGGCAGGAGGAGCCACTTCTTTCCTTGTTGGGACTGCTGACTTTATTGCTTTCATAGGAGTCTTTCTGGGTTTCTTCTCTACCCCAGATAATGGCAAGTCATATTCATCACTATTAACCTTTTCATCTCCAGTGAAAGGAGTTAACAAGGCCCCAGTTTCTTCATTCCTTTTATCTTCACAAGCTTCTTCTGAAGGGGCTATGACAGTGTTCCCAATGGTCATAGAGTCTTCAGATTCCTCACTCATATTCTCATTCTCTTCATCATTTTTTTTATCCATTCCTTCACTCCCACTTACCTTTTATTGATCCTTACACTCACTCTTAGAATTACCCTCTTCTTCACTATTATTTTGTTCTTTTGCAAAAGCATTTACTTGTTCACATATCCTATTATCTGTATCACTCTCCTTCTCTTCTATAGAATCTCCCTCACTCTCACTCTTTTCTTCTTCATTAGCTATGTCAAGAGCATTATGCTCCTCATGACTTCTACAACTCCTTCTTCCTTTACACCTCTATTATCATCCTTATCCTCCAACCAACTAAATGAAAGACTATCAGATGCCTCCTTTTGCACTGGTTCTTTACTCCCTTACCCCTCAACCACATGCACCACAGTAGTGGTATCTACCTTCTTCTCCAGATTGTCTGCACATTTTTAGATAGTGAATTGTGGTTTCTCACTTGTGTGTGGGATGTCTAAGGGAGCATGATCTATAGCGGATACCAAAACATCTAATTTTGAAGGAGGGGTTTGTACCTTACTAGCAGTGGCCGACACTGATTCCCCCTGAACCACAAATTCCTTGACCAATGTGTCTACTTGAGCATCATGCACTACCTTGACATTCTTGATAGATTTTCTTGAAGTAGCCTTGACCTTGGTTGACTTAGAGGTAATTTTTGCACAAGGCACAAATGCATGGGTGGTTAGTTTTGGAAGTGGAGGTGCAGTGGAGGTAGGGATGGTGAGAGCAGCAGGAATATGGGATAATGATGTAGGTACAATGGAGGATATTGATTGAGAAGGAGCAGGTGTTGGTGCGGGTTCACTTGATGGCTTGACACTTTTCTTTGATTTGGGTTTCATGTTCTTAAATGACGATTTGGCTTTATAAGGGGTTTGACTAGATTTAGGCAAAGTGATCAGAGAAGAGACTCGATGAAGGATAAAAAGAGAATTGGTTCTTGATATTTTGTTCTTGATTCTTGCTTAGGGTTTGAGAGAAACAGTGAGGTCTGAGAAGCTGATCATAAGGGCCTTTTAAAGACACTACTCCTGATTTGACTAGATTAGAAAAGGTGGCCGAATTTGAGTTTTAACAGGATTCTTATAATGGTTACTTTGACTGTTAGGATTTCAGGAGTAACTGAACTCTAATTGCTCTAGGATTTTCCCTTACTCTTTGACTAGAAGACAACTAGAAGTGATGCTAATGGGATTAGAAGTCTGAGCATAGCAATAATTTAGGATATTAAGTCCCAGTGAATTAAGACAAGATGACATGTACTTGAGTCGAAGAACCAACTCCTTAATAGCTCCTTACTTGTTTCTCCAATAAAGCTTCAGTACTTCACATTAGTATCATGCAACACAGTTATCAACCAGGTTTTCTAAGCAGGTGTGTGCTCTTAACACAAGCACGAGTCTGAATCAAACACATCTATCTACATCTAATTATACCTTTTCTAGCCAATCATTGGGGTTCAACTAGTTGGAAGAATTGATTAGGCATGTTTCTAGTCTATTCCTTTCAAAGTGATCCCTACTCAAAGCTTTAGTAAAAGTATCAACAATTGGATCTTCAGTTTTACAAAAGTTAATTAAGATATTCCCTTTTTCAACATTGTCTTTTAAAAAGTGGTGTCTAATGTCAATGTGCTTGGTCTCTTGTGCTGACATGGATTTTTAGCAATGTTTATGGTACTGGTGTTATCACAAAAAATGGGAACACAATCAACAAAAATACCATAGTCCCGTAGCTGTTATCTTATCCATAGCAATGAGCACATCAGGATGTTGCTGCCACATATTCAGCCTCAGCTGTAGATAAGGCTATTGGGTTTTGCTTCTTTGTTCCCCAAGACAGTAGACAAGAATATAAAAAATGAGTTGTTCCTGAAGTGCTTTTCCTATCAACATGAAAACTTGCATAGTCAGCATCAGCATAACCAACTCGATCAAAGTTATACCCTCTGGGATACCATAGGCATATGTTAGGAATCCCCTTGAGATATCTTAGTATCCTCTTTACAACCTTCAGGTGAGATTTCTTGGGATTTGCCTGAAATATTGCACACAGTCCCACATTTAATACAATATCAGGCCAACTTGCTGTGGGGTACAATAATGACCCAATCTTTCCTCTATATATTTTATGTTTAACACTTTTCCCTTCTTCATCAAGGTCTAGTTTTAGTAGGCAATGGGAGTGTCAATGGACTTAGAGGAGTCCATGTTGAACGTCTTTAGTAGTTTCTTAATGTATTTCTATTGATGTATCATGGTTTCAGTAGGTGTTTTCTTGATTTGCAGCCCCGGAAGAAGTTCAATTCACCCATCATTCTCATTTCAAACTCATTTCCTATCGTCTCAACAAATTCCTTGCACATTATTTCATTAGTAGCCCCAAAGATAATGTCATCCACATACACTTGCACAATCAAAATATTCTTTCCTTTGCTCCTTAGAAATAGAGTGTTGTTCACCTTTCCTCTTACAAAGTTGTTGGTTAAGAGGAATTTTGAGAGTCTTTCATACCAAGCTCTTGGAGGCTTTTTCAGTTCATAAAGAGCTTTATCTAGCTTGAACACATAGTGAGAAAATTCTTCACTTTCAAATCCAGGAGGTTATTTCACAAACACTTCCTCCTTCAGATAACCATTCAAGAAGCCACTCTTTACATCCATCTGATACAAAGTGAACTCCATGTTTGTAGCAAAGGCTATCAACATTCTTATATCTTCCATTCTAGCTACAAGTGCAAATGTCTCATCATAGTCAATGCTCTCCTCTTGATTGTATCCCTGAACCACCAGTCTGGCCTTGTTCCTTGTGATATTTCCTTGTTCATCCAGCTTATTTTTGAACACCCATCTGGTACCTATGACAGTTCTATTCTTGGTTCTTTGTACCAAATGCTAGTCCTTGCTTCTTTCAAACTGATTTAGCTCCTCTTGCATGGCTATAATCCAGTCTGGATCATTTAGAGCTTCCTTGATGGTCTTAGGTTCAATTTGTAAGAGAAATGTTGTGAGCGCACATAGATTTCTCAGAGAAGACCTGGTTTGCACTCCTGCATTTGGATCAGAGATGATGTTCTCAAATGGATGTGAATTTTGATGTTTCTATCGTCTGATCTGTATACCTATAGAAGATTCACCAATGGAGTGACTCAAAGGAACATGTTCAGTAGGTGTGGCTTCAGCAGTCAGAGTAGTTCTCTCTTCTTCTTGTTCCTCATGATCACTATCAATTTCCTTGTGGTCTTCAGATCCATCTTCATATTGATGTTCAGATTCCTTTGTAACTTCATCACCAGTGAGTCCTATGTATAATCTTCATCCTGCAGACCTTTCTCAGCCAAAGATAACATGAATATTTTCTTCTACATATATAGTTCTTTTATTAAAAACTTTATAGGCCTTACTATGTGAAGAGTAACCCAAGAAATTTTCTTAGCACTTCTGTCATCATACTTACCTAGAGCTTTTTTCCCATTATTATGCACAAAACATTTGCAAACAAATACTCTCAGGTGAGTGATGTTGAGCATTCTTTCTCAAAGTAAATCATAGGGAGTTTTCTCAAGAATGAGTCTGATCATGCATATGTTCAGCAGGTAACAAGTAGTATTGACTGCCTCAACCCAGAAACTCTTAAGCAGTCCACTAGCAATCAACATAGTCCTCCCCATGTTTTCTAGGGATTTGTTCTTTCTTTCTACAACCCCATTTTGTTGTGGAGTTCTAGTTGCAGAGAAATTATGATCAATACCATGTGAGCTATAGAACTCAAGGAATTTGGAATTTTCAAACTCAGTTCCATGGTATGTTATTATACTTAATGCATTGCATCCCGGTGTTTGTTGAATCATTCTGACAAATTCACAGAAAAGATCAAAGGTTTCATCTTTAGATCCCAAAAACAGAGTCCATGTATACCTGGAGAAGTCATCTACAATCACAAAAACATACCTCTTACCTCTTCTGTTCCTCACTCTCATTGGTCCACATAGGTCTATGTGAGCGCTAAGGATTAGGGAATTAGGGGGCTTGGGGTGTTGGGTTTAGGCTGGTTATTGGGCTGGAAAATAAAAATATTGTTGGGTTTGGACTTAAATAATTCGGTATACCGAAATATTAAAAACTCAATACCGTATACCGTACCGAAATACCAAAATTTTTGTACTGAAATACCGAAAAAACCGAAACCGAAATACCAAATTAATTCGATTCGGTTCGGAATTCATTTTTTCGGATATTATGCTCACCCCTAATTTGTGATTCTGTTATGTGATTTTCTTTTGGTGCTTTCGTGGTGCAAACATACAGTCTTAATTTCTTTGAATACCAAAAAGAAATTTGGATTTTAATATTGATATTGTGAAAAAAGCAGATAGCTTTGGTATGTTCTGTATTTGACTGATGGTGTTCCTATCCGTGTAAATTTATACTATGATAACTTTATGTTAACAACAAAAATTAGATACTTAGCTTATAGATGTTTATAAAATCTAACAAACTATAAATATTAATTCAACAAAGTATAAACTGTTTGGAATAGAAATATCTGTAGATGAGGATAAAAGAAGATAAGGAAGCCTCTATTAACCTCTACGTCGGGCACTTTCTGAAGCTTCCACCTTTACATTGGACGAATGTTCTTAGTATAGTAGTATTTCAACTTCACAAAATGCACACTAACTTATGCAACCACTATTCCTAATTAGAAATAATATAAAATTTACTAATAATTATATAACCGAAAGTATCTAGAATACTTTTAAAAAGTATCGGTCTAGAAAATTAATTAGTCTTTAATACTAATAGTATCATCTAACATGACTACATGAGACATTATTGTTGCTCCCTCTATTCCACTTTATTTGCTCGTTCAAAAAACGAATGATATATTTTAACATATTTTTAATAATTTTTTTTTCTAATCACATAAATATTATGACAATATTTAAGATCACAAGTAAGTGAAATTGAAACTATTTAATTACGAATTCTTATTTAATGTACTAGCGGAAAAAAAAGGAATAAAGTATCTCCAGTACAGGGTTCTATCAAAACACGTTTTGTAAGTTTGTTGATAGCTTTTGAATTTGATCTAACAATATTTTTGCAAGTTCAAGTTTTGAAAGCAAAATGCCTGAGGCTATTTTACAAATTTAGAACTTGATCTAAAAATATTCAACTAAAAAATTCTCAACTTACATAAACTTTAAACTATCTAGATATAATTTCTGTTAAAGAAACAAAGACTAAAATTTCAAAACAAGGTTTGGTGACATGTTGTTGGCTTCTATTTCTTGTATTCTTTCGTAATTGTTCAAGAATTGGGAGAATAGTTGCATGGGAAAGGACTCAAAAAGTTTTAGGGTACACTTAAATCGCAGCCAAAGGGAACAAGAGGATGTATATTGAGATTTTTATTTTTACTTGGTCACTTTATGCATATAAAAATAAATAATTTTTTTTTTCTGTTATACCCACAATATTTATTACTCATTTCAAATCATTTTATCAAATCTAATAAAATATGCATCAATTAATATGAGTATCATGGTAAATTATGCACTTTATATATTATTTCTTAAGGCGCGCGAAAAGTCAAAATGTGCCAAGTAAAAGCGAACGGAGAGAGTACTAACTAATTCTCGTTTTGATACTGTACACGTAATAGTTTGTATGCCCAATGTCAGAAAATGCTTTTTACATTCTTTTAGTTTTGGATAAATTAAAACTCAACTGATTAAAATAAGAAGAATCCCTAGAAGTAGAAAGTCTAGCTAATTTTAGTCTTTGATGTATTGGGACATCCCCAGGTTAGGATATAACCCCAATACAATGCTGATTTTACCCTCTTTTTTCTAAAATAATCTTAGGAGTCGTTTGGTTGTGGTATTTAGAAAAATTAATCCTAGCATACAATCCAACATAAGATAATACATTGCTTGATACTTGATGCATAAGAATTAAGATAATTGTCGAATAGCTAATGCAATAATTGGTTGTGGTATTTAAAGATAAAAATTACCCTTTTAAAATATGTATTTCATGTATAACAATCACTTCATTCATTATTAATTACTATATAATAAATAATCAGTAAACTATACCACCCCTTATTTATTAGATGAGTAAACTACACGTCCAATGTACTGTCTTCAGTCTCCCAAATTCGAAGTAAGGTTAATTAGCTAGTAGCCTAGTACCAATCTTATGCAAATTCATGCCATCTCACTAGTTTTGCCACCCTTTATTTCATTATCTTTCTTATATGTCTTCTATCTCAAACAAGAAAATTATGTTGTTACTGTGATTCGACTGACTCAATAAAGTGGGTCAGACTCGAACCAGGGTCATTTTCTATTTTCGTGTCATATATTAAGCTTTAATCCTAGTAAAATAAATTTCGTGAAAATATATTTTGGGTCACAATTTAGAACTTGCATATCATAACTTGGCTGCAACTTCTAGCAAATCGCTAGAAATTCTGATGGATAGCAAAGATTTATCTTGCCATAAGTCTTAACAAATCGTCTTTAGTACTAATTTTGACGTAACTTTGAAATAAATTATTTACAAGCCTTGGTGAATCGTCATGCTCTAATGGATGTGCCTTGACATCCTCAAAACTCTAGTACAAATTGTGACACAACTTCTGTGCAAATTATTAAAATTGATCCAAATTGGTTCAAATCAATTCCACATTTAATATACAACCTTCTAATACCAATTCCACCAATTTATACGTAATTTCTGGTCATAAAATAAGTTGACATGACAAACCTCAATAAAAATCTTAGGTTGAGGAGAACAATCAAACATATCATGTGTCCTCTTATGTTTTTGCAAATTGAACGTAGACCGTAGTTAAGTTGAGAGAGACAGAGAAGCACTGCACCCTGACTTCTTTGGAGAATATTTGCTTCATTATGCCATATATCGTACGAGAATTGATGACTAGTTTTCTTAATTCGTCACAAGGTCCTAATAATTTGATTTAATAATCCAAAACCTAGACATATTCGCTCTAGATTTGCATCTCTTTGGGGCAAAGCAAAATGAAATTATTTCTACAATTCTGTCTATATTCTTTGTTCCGGAGGAACAAAGTTGGGAGTTCTATAACAAAGAATTATTTTATCTGTGTAACATATTATAAAAAATACGGCGCCTTTCGGTGTACATTTTCATACCGTTAAAAAGATTTTCTTGAGCCGACAACAAAACTTCCAAAGTCATGATTAATCGTACCAAAAAAACAACTCAATCCTTATGTTTTATCACTTAAATGTATCAATTGACCATCTACATGTTTTTATTCTTTTTGTGTGCGGGTAAAATCGGGGATAAAGTTACCTCCGATTTTCCAGTAAAGAAATGAGAGGACAATGCGACCTGATATGGCCTCGGGTAATGCCGAGGGCTTCCACAGACCAGAACCCGGGGAGGACGAATTGTGCGCTCGGAACCAGACACGGCCAAGCATTGAGCTCGAGCAAAGTGAAGAATCGGGGCTAAGGGAAAGACAGTTAGACAGAATAAACGAGGGGCCGAAATATCCGCTCACCACCGGATATTACTGCACAAATCTCGCTTGGTATCAACTGTGTAATGACGTTTAATATAAGAAGAAGATTTTTACCTTACTTAGACTTGTACTAGGATTTAAACTCCCATAATATATAAATGGAGAACTATTTTTGAAATACATATGCATTTTTTTAATTATGCAGCTTCTATTTACATCTACGTCCGGCACTTTCTGAAGCTTCCACCTTTACATTGGATGAATGTTCTTAGCATAGAAGTTCCCAATAAGTTACTATTTATAATAGTCGAGTTGGGAGTCCCAAATATGGTTGGACAACACAAAAGGTTTTCCATATTATACACTTTGTTGTAAATGGAGGTAGAGTGGAGTCATATACGAGTACTATTTTATATTTTTAAATTTTTTTTGTATATTGATTAGTTACTACTACTATATATAAGTGGTGAAGAATGTACGAACACATCAATAAGCCGTTGCACATAAAGCAATGTGAATTGTACAAAATGTGTTGGAACAAAAAGCAACGTCAACTGCACTCTAAACATGGACTCTTCTCATTTGTTACGAACTTCTATGTTTTTTACCGCATACACATATATTGCACTTATGTTTTAGCAAACCACGTGTACTACATTTACACTATTTCTGTCTTAGTTTCTATGTTTTGATGTGTTTCTGCTTCGCCATTTCTGAAGACTGAGCTGCTATGTCTTTATTATGCCCTTTGCTTTTCTTGAGTTTCTTCTGCAATCATTTGTCTCTGTTCTCTAATCGTGCTTGAAAGTGAAGAGGATATCTCTGGATTATGCTTGGATTTCCTCTATTTCTTCGTGATGACCATGTAAGTGTTTGATTCTGTTTCTTTAGATATTATTGATTTGTGCTTTATTTTTCTTTTTAGTTCATTGTCGATGAATTTTGAATATTTGAGTTTTTCTTTCTTGGTGGATTATGTACATGTATGTGGTTATTTGTTCAAACACATCATACTGGTTATGGCTTAGCAGTCAACCTCCTTGTGCACAAAAAATAAACTACAGAGAGCAGATCCATAGCTTATTACTTACGTACCTTATCCGATATGTTTCCATAAGGCATAAAGGTTCTACAAAAAAGCTGTTTAATTATATTTATTTCATAAAGGTTCTATAAAAGAACTTTTATATTTATTTTGAATTTTTTTTCTGGTGTCCATTCATAGTAATTAAAATCTTTTGTATTTGTATGATATTGTAGTGCTACTGTTAGGAGGTATTTATGTGTTTGTTCATCTACACAGATCAACTTCCAATAAAGATTGCTAACTGATAAGCTAGCATTGTGAAATTATGACGGTGAATACATATTTAGAAGGTATTAACTTGTAATACTTAGCGACTAATCACTAAAATTTAATTACAATTTTGTTGTTGTATGATTCATCACCTCACTGAAATAAGGGAATAAATGACCTTCATTTTAATCTCCACACTTTGTTGATTCTTATTAAGAACAAAAGTTTTCACACCATCACCTATGGTAAGCACTGAGGGTTAGCATTAATGTTGCCTTGTTGGCATTTTAGGTTGAGATAATTTAGTTGGTGAAGCCTTGTGTGTGCCCTTTTCTGTAATTTTCAGGAACAATAAATGGTAATATGTAGGGATTGGGAATCAAATAGTATGTACAGAGTTCAGTGGTCCTTGTGTCAACCAAACCCCAAACATGCTACATGCCTCATGTCTTTCCAGCCTTATGTCTGTTTCTTCCCTCTCATTGGTTAATTTGGTGACAGTTCTCCAAACAAAGATTAAGTGATAATATCTAAACTTGAAATGTTTCAGTGGCTCTTCTAGGCACATTGGAGATTACAAGAATTGTTACATCACTAGAATTTGAACGAGAGATTGTAAAAGCAGAATGTTCCTAAGAACTTCTTTGAACATATTCTTTTTTCCTTTTTTCGTTGCAAGTTGTTTCTGAGTTGTGCTAGATTTGATGTCGTTTCCTTTCTTGATGGTTTGGTATTGTACTTCATTTAGATATGCTTTTGGCATGGTTGATATAGACTTCTTTTGTAAATGACCAACTCATCCGTTTCACAAAAATAAACTCATATTTTCGAATAAGTTGATTCCCTGCAACGTTGTGGCTAATTTCTTATAAAACTCAGTTTACAACAACCTTACTATGTCGCGCACGGGCATCATTTTCTAGTATAATGATAAACAAGAATTCTTTTATGCAATGGACGTTAATGGGATAAAGTAAATTTTACTGCAAAAAGAAGGATGAAGAAATTGATAAAACTAAATTGTTTCTCCTTACAAGATTACAAATGAGCACGAAAAGTGTTTCCTTACGCAATTGAGACGTATAATACTTTTCTAAAAAAATTCAAATTTACAATGATTTACGAAATCTCACCTTTATTTTTATACATGTACATACTAATATTTATCGGTAAATCGGTACAACTAAATTTGTTCGTGGTTTCTAGACAGATGGGCCAATTTGATCCAAAAGATAATAAATTAATCGATTGATATGTAAGATACTTAGCTCGAAATGTAGATGAAATGGTAGATTCAAAGAGCACGGAAACCAGATTTTCGGGCACAATGATGATATATTTAACAAGCGAGGGAGCAAAAAGATATTAGATTACTACTTAGAGTGTATCCAATGTATTCCAGAAAAAGCCGTCCTTACAATGATGGTTGAGCCTATTATTTATAGTTCAGTGGGCGTCATGGTCGAGCCCACCACTAATGATAATTATTGGAATATGATAACGGAAACCTAACAGTAAACACAAATGCTCAGATCTCATTAATGAGCCATTACTCTTTAATACTATGGAATATTCTTCATTAAATGCTACCGGGCGCAGCATGCTTAATCCCTTTATGGACTTGCCCTCTTCGGTGACACACGAGGTGATTGTGCTCGGTTTTACACCCGTCCCGATTTTGACTCCATGTATCCCCTTCTGAGACGACCACATAATATACCATATTTTACCCAATACAGATAGTCCCCCTGCTTTCCGGTAACATAACTTTGTGTTATCGGGAAGTTGGTGAGAATCCTCTTTTGGTGGAAATACTATAATTCCTTTTGTAGGTCACTGACGGTTGATTAGACGTCTGCCTCTCCGCATTTAATGCCTAGAACACGCGTCCTCTTATGATTTAGCACGCCTTTTGCCGTTTATTGAGGTAATTAGAGCCAAGTATTTTAGCCGCCCAAAAATTTACCTATACGTATCAGCTCCTTTCTCTTTTGAGTTTTACCAGTTTCTTGATCTTCAAACCTGCATTCTTACTCTTCATCTCTTCTTTACTTCTTCCCAAAACTCAGAATTTCTTCTTCCCTTCTTATAATGGCTTCTTCACCTAAACGTTCTGGCTCTTCGAAAAGTAAAAGCAAAAATGAAGATTCTACTCCCCCAACAGTAAGTTCCATAATCCCCAAGAGACTTAATGTTTCGAA
Organism: Nicotiana tabacum; assembly: GCF_000715075.1. NCBI lineage: Eukaryota > Viridiplantae > Streptophyta > Magnoliopsida > Solanales > Solanaceae > Nicotiana > Nicotiana tabacum. The sequence goes on from NW_027438578.1 coordinate 56,740, forward strand.
GGATTTTAAGGAGAAGTTCCCTATTAATAACCCCCGTTCATGGGTAGTTAGCAGGTACCCATCTTCCATTCGTCCTTCTAGTATCCCTACTATGAAGGAAGATTATCGCTACCCCAATTTGGACATCATTGCTCCCGATCTATCGGAGCGAGTGACCCTCTACGTATCCATTTACCTTGGGTACGTTTTCTTTGACTGGGGAACTTGAATCTGTGATAGTGGAATTTTGTCTCCGCTATCAGATATGTTTGGCAAAGTAAGCCCCTCTGTGTGGAGGACGATTGCCTGCCTCCGACGCTTGTGATCTGAAACCGAAGAAGAGTTGTCCTTGGCTCACATGATGAATTTGTATTCACCCAAGATCTTCTGCGGGGGGGATGATAAATCTTTGTAAGCGTGGTCACTATGCTTTGATATCAAGCATGTATGATGATAATGACCGAGGATGGATGGAACGATTTGTTGTAATTGCCTCCGGTGATATCATTCCAACAACGGCCTCATCCTTTCTGGTTGCCTGGAACCGTTCCCGTAAAATCTTTTTAGTACATTCTTCTCCCCAAAATGCTTTTTATGCCTGTATTGATCTCTCAATTTCTGTATGCAATAGCGACCCAATGGGTCCCACCGGTGGTAGAAGACTTAGACCGGTGGGTTCAAAAGATCTTTGACATCACCACACCCGAAATCCGCTTGTGGAAAGAATTGTCCATTAAATTCGGGTGGAAGGCCAAATATCATGGTAACTATAATTTTCTCTGTTTCAGTTTTTGCGTATGTGGATTTTGGCTGAATCTTCTAACTTGTATGTCAAATTAGGTCTACCCTCGAGGTCAGTCGAGATCCCCAAAGAGGATGTCTTAGCCAACCCTGCTGATGCGGCGAGGCTGCTCCAGGAGGCGCTTGCTCGAACGGGAGCCTCCGGATCTACTTCGGGCACAAATATTTCTTCACGGAGTCCCCGGCCAAAGAACAAGCAACCAAAAGAAAGGCGTTCTTCTGCGTCTGGGGAGAAGAATAAGAGGGCAAAGGTTGACGCTCCCGTACTATCTTTGGTGGCGGCATTGGCCAGTCCTCTCTCCGGATCGGTCATAGACACTGTGGTGATTGATGATGAAGGAGCTTCTCTACATAGAAGATAACGATCCTTATCCTCTCAACAGGATGTCAACCTGTTGAAGTTGTCACACCCATCGAGGATGATGTCTTGGCACTTTGGGGAGAGTTTGATTTGGTGGAAAATGCCAACTCCCGTTCTCGGACCCCAATCGTTGCATCCGGTACTGCGAGGCTGAGTACCAGGTCCTTTCCATACTCGGTCGGTGAGCATCCAACTATCAGTGCTGCCTTTGGTGTAGTTGATTCCCGTTCTTCTTTTTCACCAGCTTTATCTCTACCTTTTTCGCCATAAATAGCTACTACATCATTTCCATCTTCATCATCTCCAACGGCCGCACCTGATCGTGCTAAAGGCGTTCCTCTTCCCCAGTCCCCTGTTCATGGAAATTTGGGGCAAAATTATGCTGCCCCTTCTAAAGATCCTTAGATGAGGAGGAGTGTTACTCTTTTGGTCTCTACCGGGTGCAACCTTCTTTCCCGGCCGGTGGAGCTTGCAAATTATCTGAAGCCCTTGGCTTCAGAGAAGGATTGGGAAAAGATTCAGACACTTTCAGGAGAGTGTTTGTTGAACAATGCCATGCATAATACTGCAGCGGTATGCCCCTTTCTTTCTCTGCTATTTTGTTCAGCTTCTGAATGAGTGCATTTTAATATTTACCTCTTTTTATCTTGCAGGCCAGTTTCCTTGCTTCCGACAGCCTTCAAAGGTTAATCCGCGAGAAGGAGGAAGTCTCTTCTGAACGGAATCAGCTATTGGTGGAACGGGACCGGTCTGTTCTTTGCCTCTCGGAGCTAGAAACCAGGGCCACTGAGGCTGATCTTTTGGAAACCCGTTTGTAGCAAAGTGAGCAAGAAGTGGTGACCCTCAGACAGGACGTTGGGCCACTGAGGGATGGCTTTGATGAAGTCAAGGCTAAATGGGCTGAGGTCCAAAATGCCATTCTTGCTGCTAATGATCGTGAGGCTGCTGCTGCTGAAAGGATAACTAATTTAGAAGCAGCCTTGAATTCTAAGGCTGAAGAACTTGCTGTCGCGGGAGCAAGACATGCCCGGTTGGAGGAGAGGTATAAGAAGACTATCGAGCACAACATGCTCTATAGCTTAACTGTCCACGATCTAGATGTCAGTCTTCGAGCTGCTAGGTCCGCCCGAGACAATCTTTCTACCGAGATCACCGAGCTCAAAGAAGAACTCAAGTGCCGAGAGGCTTCCCTCGTTGTTGAGGAAACTTACACCATATACATCATGAGGAGAAAACCTTGGAAGACGCCAAAGCTGGCATTATTGATATTGATGTCGAGATTTCCAAGGCACGTGAGCTTGAGTTGGCTGCAAAAAATGGGCTCCCAACGTGGTCTGATGCTCCAAGTTCTTCTGATTCTGGTTCTGAAATTTCGGATACTAAAGAGGAATCGGAAGGCGATGATGTCGAGAACCAAGCTGGGGAAGATGTTGAACCATTGGTTGAACCGTCCACCGCTCCTAAGGACATAGATACTTCTCTTCCTCCTGATTCGGGTGATGCTGTAGCTTAGCTTTTTCTTTCCTTGTTTTGTATTTCTTTTGGCACATTCCTGTAAATGAAGACATATTTTTTCATAAATATTTGATTGTGTCTTACTTTTGCTTGCATATCTCTGTATATTTTGCTATATATGGTCTCGGATGCATTTTCTTTGATGCACTTTTTGTCTCCGAGAATTATCCCTTTTTCATGAGGGTTTCAATAAGTATTTGCGCAAGTTTGGTTTTTGCGTCTTTTTCATATATGGCTTCGGATATATTTTTTTCCGATAGCATTTTTGATTTTGGGCATATATGCTTTCAGAACAAACCTTTTAACATGAGGGTTTTAATAAGAGAGGGCCCTCTTATGTTTATGGTGCTTTTGAATAGGACGTCTCATGTTCATTACGGCACTAACATTTGAAGTACTTGTTTAACTTTCAAATGACAAAATTAGCTCATCGTGTAGACAAGAAACAAGATAAAAAGGAAAAGGATTTCATTTCATTCCTTCCGTTTTCATAGTTTACATAGGCATTTTGCTATGTAGGAAAGAAGCTGCCATGGCTTGTGGCTATCTTGTTTCTTCGGGGCTGGCTGTGCAGTCCCTGATCCCGATGATGCGTGACATTTAGTGTTGCCTTGCCGGATTTTTCGTTCCCTGTTGACGTGGCATTCAGAGTTGCCTTGCCAGATTTTTGTTCCCGGTTGATGTGGCATTCAGAGTTGCCTTGCCAGCTTTTTGTTCCCGGTTGACGTGGCATTTAGAGTTGCCTTGTAATCATATACATATCTTCCCTAGTGTTCTAACACGAAGAATGCGTGTTGGAACACTGGAAGTCTTGTATCTTCGAAGGTTGCACCGATGAATTGCTACGTAACCCTTCACTCGGTAACATATTTTGCTTTCCCCTTAGGAATTCATGTTTTCGAGCGAAAGAATACCTGACAATCCTCTAGTGCTTTGTGCTCATGAATGATCGTGTTACCTTTGTTCGGTAGCAAACGTAACTTCCCGGTGGGAATTTTCTAATGACACAAAGATTACCTTATCGCCCCCGAATGAAAACTTCTCATCAAAAGGTCTTATTACTGCTGTTTTTGTAGTATACTTGTGGTCGCCGCCTTGTTAAAAAACCTTGCTGAGGATTTGAAGGTCGAGTTGTGATCATATTTGAGTAATTTTAGTATGGTTGGACTCGTGGTTGAATGGGTGTTCGTAGGCTCGTGTTGACTGTATCGAACTATTTGTGGCTAGATTCGAGGCATTCGAAGGCCGATGCGTGAGGCAAGGGCTTATTGGAGTAGAGATTTGTACGATTTGAGGTAAGTAACACTTCTAAACTTAGTTCTGAGGGTATGAATCTCTGAATTTCATGTTATGTGATCAGTGTTGAGGTGACACACATACTGGGTGACGGGCATGTGGGCGTGCACCATAGTAATTATGACTTAGTCAATTTCGTGGGACTGTGTAGTCACCTTATCTAAATATTATTAATGTACTCTATGTGTTAGAGCACTTGAGGTGTGAATTTTGTTAGAAATCATGTTTAGGCGATGAGCTAGTACTATTGGGACCCACAGTGGTCGTTCTTTTGCTGTTGAGATTATTTGCTTAATTTGCAGTTACCTACTCAGTCGCATTCATCATTGCATATCATATCTCAGTCTCTGTATCATTTATTGTCATATCATGTATCATTGATTTGGGCTTCTTAGCATGAGTGTGGTGAGCCCGAGAGACTAGAGAGATTGATGACTGAGTTGAGGCCTGAGAGCCATGTTGTGAGTGAGTTATGTCGATCGACTTGCGCGCCGCAACAAGCGTTATGGCTATATGTGGATCGGGTTGCATGCCGTAACAAGCCTTATGACTATATGTGGATCGGGTTGCATGCCGTAATAAGCCTTATGGCTATATGTGGATCGGGTTGCACGCCGCAACAAGCCTTATGGCTATATGTGGATCGGGTTGCATGCCACAACAAGCCTTATGGCTATATGTGGATCGAGCTGCACATCGCAACAGGCACCGAACAGTGCTGAGTGATTGAGTGTGACGAGCGAGAATTGAGACAGTTAGATTGAGTGCGTTAAGAGTGTGAGTACGTGAGATTTTCAATGTGTTGCATCACATACAGTATTCATATTGTCATATAGATATAGAGATGTCATATTCCTCATATCAGTCACACTTGGCATATTTTATCTGTGTTGAACTTAACTGTTAAACGTGGAAGCATGTCTACATTTTCTGTACTGTTAAACTCTGTATTCGTGCTATATTAGTTGGGTTCGTCACTTCTTTTAACCCAAAGGTTAGACTTTTTACTCATTGAGTTGGTTGTACTCACGCTACACCCTGCATTTCGTGTACAGATTCAGGTATTTTCGGACATGGTGGTTGCTGATCTTGGAGTTTTTGCTCGTTCGGAGATCATCGAGGTAGCTGCTTTGGCGTCCACAAACCTTGACTCTCCTCCTTTATCTCTTAGTTTTACTTATGTTGTTCTACCTTTCTAGAAGGTGTTTCAGACTATGTTATTGTATAGATGCTCATGTACTCAGTGACACTCGGATTTTGGGAAAATTATATTCGAGTCGCAGTTGTTTATATCGGCTATTTATGAGGGTTATTACTGTTAAACTTGCTTTATCTTATTTTTAATAGAAAATGTCAAGTTTTATTGTGAATGTCGGCTTGCCTAGTTCTGTGATAGACGCCATCATGACATGTTGAGTTTTGGATTGTGACAATTATATAGTTATGTAAAGGAGGGATTCTCAAATTATAGAGGTGCACAATATTTTGCTCCAAAAGGAATTTATCAAATATGAAATAGATCTAAATGTTCATTTCAGGAAAATTAAAAACGATTGTGATAAATATTTTACCTTCTTTTAAGTAATAGGTATTAACTTGTAATACTTAGCGACTAATCACTAAAATTTAATTACAATTTTGTTGTTGTATGATTCATCACCTCACTGAAATAAGGGAATAAATGACCTTCATTTTAATCTCCACACTTTGTTGATTCTCATCTTTTTGACATTTCACACCATCACCTATGGTAAGCATGAGGGTTAGTTCAATTGGATTATTAAAATAGCACTGATTCATCACAGCCGCTTGTGTGCTCAATTGGTTAATTCTTTTAATTGCAGAAAATGTCTGATACTAAGCTTGAGCGGTGAAGAAACAACTTAAAGAAAGGAAATATACAGCTAAAATGATCTATGCCATAAAAGAAGTTTCATGTTCTTTTATAATGTAAGACCTTAACACTAATGCTTAATTTTTACTTGGTCTTTTACTACACTTGATCAAGACAATAGTAATATATAACACATTTGAGAATCTCAAGGTAAAGGATATTACTTCATGACATTGATCAAGAAATCCTTGCAGGTTAACCTCTAAGACAGTCTTCTTTAGTTTAATACATCAAGTGTTTGCAGATATTACTTTACTGCTGCCTAGCAATATTGAAAACTGAAGTAGCTACATAACAATATTGACGACTCTTTGGCATGGTTGATATAGACTTCTTTTGTAAATGACCAACTCATCCGTTTCACAAAAATAAACTCATATTTTCGAATAAGTTGATTCCCTGCAATTTTGTGGCTAATTTCTTATAAAACTCACTTTACAACAACCTTACTATGTCGCGCCCGTTTCTAGTATAATGATAAACAAGAATTCTTTTATGCAATGGAGGTTAACGGGATAAAATAAATTTTACTGCAGAAAGAAGGGTGAAGAAATTGATAAAACTAAATTGTTTCTCCTTACAAGATTACAAATGAGCACGAAAATGTTTCCTTATGCAATTGAGACGCATAATACTTTTCTAAAA